>NC_021160.2:18362873-18375272 GCF_000331145.2 Cicer arietinum | reverse complement strand
CCGCTATCTCCAAGACGAAGAACCCCTTCAAACCTGTAAGATAGAATCACCCTAGAATAATTACAAACTCTAGCACTAAAAAGAACATCATTTTCAACCCTTACATGTCACATCCGATTGAACCCTAATCGCTCACCAATAGAACAATTGTTCCATACAAAGGATACCCGACCTTTGATATTTATCTCTCAAAAATTCAATCACACAAGAAAAAGTTTATAATTTTGATATAATACTTGAGTGAATCAATGAATGAAACACATGTATGAGTCGATTAAAAAAGTTTTCAAAAAACCAATATTTGAATCTTGAATTGCATGAATTGATTCATGATATGTGTAAGTTAACTTATGAACTTGGAGGAAATTTGGTATGTCGAATCACAACCCTGGTGAGTTGGTTCACTTTTTCCAAGCATCATGAAATAATTTCAGGCTCTTTGTAAGTTAATTCACATGTATGAGTCAATTTATGAAGTTAAAATCCCCTTTGAAAATATTTTTAATGCATTGCATGACTTTCAAACATGTTTGTGGCATGCTCCTAAAGTTATGCATACTAAATTAAAATTGTAAAATTGTTTTTCTTTTTCAAGAACATTTGTGGATATTGAGAATTTAAGAATCAACAAAGGTACACAAAATCATCTAATTAAAACATAGTTTTAGCATACGTCAAAACACTAAGTCTATCATAGAAACTTGCACTCACAAAATTTAACTTACTACCAATAATTAGTGAAATGTGCTAAGTGAAGTTAAACAAATTATTTGTAAGGGACACCAAAGGTAAATTTAAGCAGAAGGTGATGGATTCAAACTTGAAAAATCTACTAATGTATTAACATTTGCCTATAATTTTTTTATATGTAAGTTGATTGCGAGACTTCTCATGTAATTGATATTGTTCCTAAAATACTAATAAGATTATTATTTGAATCTTAGTATTGGTTTGTTTATGTCAAATTGACTTATGAACGGTCTATGTGAATTGTTGATTTTACGTCTATGGGATTTGTGCTTAGAATTTATCCACAAATATTTTAAATGGGATAGAGCTCAATACAATAACTTATCACACGAATAAATGATTATGGTTTGTTGACAATATAAAACTCTTTATATTTTCAATTGGATGAGATTGTTTATCGTTTTTTTTTACTTTGTTGCAATAACTATGCATCATATATTAAGAGAATATAAATCTTAATTAAATACACAAATATGTCACACCATATTTACTATTCACCTATTTTTAAGTGGTTGATGAAAAGTAAATACTTGATTAATTCAGTTCATTAAGATATTAATGACCGTAAATTTTATGCATACTATGCACAATAAGTTAAATGGTTAACGACCTATAAATTCTTAGTTAATAATGTTCATTAAGTTATTAAATGGGTGGCCAACCTTTTTAACAAAATTAATTCCTTTTTTCACAACCTATTAAAACTTACATAGTTAATGGCGTACAAATATTTAGTTAATTCAATTCATTATATGGTTAATGAAATGTTTTAAGTGATTAATAGGATATCTTTAAACTTCAATCATTTTATAATTATATGAAATAAATATTTAATAACTTATTACTTCTATCTCTAAATACAAGACTCATAGATGGTTTGGTTCAGTATAGGAATTGAAATTACAAAAAAAAAAAAAAAATTCTATAAAAAGATCTAAGTTTTTGGTAGAATTAGAAACATAATTTGAAATACCTAATTAGAAAATAAAATATGTGATTGCCACTTAATTTGCTCCTCTAATAAAAGTTAGAATAACTATAAACTCGATCATATTTTGATCTTTTAAAATAAAAGTATGTAGTAGCGACATAATTTAATTCTCTTAAATAAAACATTGAATAACATCATGCAATAACAACCTAAAATTAAAATATAAAATAGAAAACCCAAAATTAAAATATAAAATAGACAGTAACAATACCAAATTAAATCATAATTTAATTGTTTAGAATCTAAATGACAATGCAAAATAAATAGTGTCAAAAATAGGCAGTAGCACTATAGCAAACTCTTGAATGATACCAACATGAAATCAAATGAAACAAATAAATAGATTATTTTTAAAATGTAAGGTTTGGGCGATCGGCTGAAGTGCTGAATAGATTTTCAAAATAAAAAATAATTTGGTTGCATTGAGTAATTGAGCTTGAATTTGCCTTTACTTTATCAAGTATTATGGACTTATGTCGTATATAAATTATATATATAAAAAATATGAACAACTTGCCTTTATTTTATCAAGTATTATGGACTTATGTCGTATATAAATTATATATAAAATTATGAACAACACTAGTTTGGTTATGTTGAGATTGATTTCTAAAACTAAAATTATATCCGAACCAATAATTTTTAGCTTATGTTGGTTCAGTTAATTTTTTATCCAAATAAGAAAATAATAGATAATTTTTAGTTTCATTTCGTTTAAATATTCGGATTCATTTAATTTATTCGATTCACTTATACTTGTATTGTGTCACTTTGGTCAGTCCAAATAAGTTTTATATTAATAGAATCAAAATTAGTGAAGGCAATTGAAAATGACCGGTAGCAAATCAAAATATCTATTATTATAATATATCAATAAAGCTTAGCTCAATATCAAATGTCAAATTTTTAAATTAAATATTATGTTTTAAATTTAAATTTGATATTTTAATATATATAGATTTATTAATATTATGTCTATAGATAAAAAGAAATAATATCACGACTTTTAAAAATGTATATGTATTTTATAGAGTTTAATTTTTATGTATCAATAATATAATTTTTTATTTATAAAATTGATAAATTATAATCAATTATATAAATGATTTATTAAATAATTATAATAAAAATTAAATATTATTAATAATTTAACTATCATTGTTAATTAATAATATAAAAATTATTTATACAGAATATATATGTATATATATATAAATGAAATTCTATATTGTATCCATTATTTACTTCAAAGTTATATTACTGTACACCTCCATTTAAAAAGAAAAATTAAAATGGTGAAGATGTTTATCCATTAACCAATAATCGTGTTTGGCAGAGCCTAGATTATAGCAGATTAGATAACATAACACCAGTAATTATCCTTCGAATGGACCCGTGTGCATGTGTGCCGCCTTGATTCTCTTCGTATTATAATTAATTAAAAACTATTTTTTTTAGTAATAGTTATTGAAACAAAAGATAATTTGAGAAGCCAGATCTGGAAAAATATTCTTCATTGTCTTTTGTTTAATTTATTTTAATTCTCTTTCGAGCTTTAGGACATCTTCTAGAAATTCTTCTCAATTGTTTCTGGTAATGACATTGATGGAAAATTTACAAGTTATTTGCTTTCTTTGAACATCATTGCAACCATCATCTTCTTATCATGGTTCATTTGTTAAACTATGATTATAGTTCCCATTTCACCAAAGCTTTTCACCAATACCCTATTTTTACTTCTTTTTCTAAGGTTAACAGAAACGTTAGGTTCAATCTTAAAGCTTGTTTTGATGCAAGTAATGGAAATTCTAATGGTGATGACAATAGGGTTGTTTTGAAGGAAAAGAGAAAGGGTATTTCTGTCATTGATGAGAGGTGTAATGCTACTAATGTTGAGCATAGATCACAAGGTGGAAGTCACAATAAACCTTTTTGTTTCCATGATCATCAATTTTCTCAGAAACTTGTAGTTGCTGTTGATGTTGATGAAGGTGTGTGTTTTTATGTATGCATATGTTAAACCTTGAATCTTATATGTTGTTGGCATTTTTTAGTTTAACTATTTTGTTTGATGGTTTTTTATGAAGAACGTTCACAATGATAATGTTGTTCCTGTTTTAGTAATTAAATTGTGTAATTGTTTATTGTGTTTTTAAATTACTTTCAAAAGATTAAGAAACTAAAGTCAAAAGATGCTTTTGTGTAATGTTTCCATTTTATTCGGATTTGTGTTAATGTTACTCCTTAGCATAGAGGTAAGAGACTTTTGAAAGTGAACAATTAACTAAGTTTTTAGAAATAATGGAAATGTCAAACAATTGCTTTCATTATTTCCTGAAATATATCTTCATTAATTAACATTTTATCTTATCTATGTGACAATAATTTATTTCAAGAGTCTCTGATCAAGGAAAATGAACACACATTTAAAAAAATGATGGTAAACATTTTCACAAAGTAAAGTCCCATTTCAGGTTATTCTGGATTTTCGACAAAAGCATCATGTATGTTAGATGTATATTTTATTGAGTTAGTTGATCATTGTGTGAGTTGAAGCATTTTTGTTCTTTCTTTTGTTTAAATGTGAACTCACAAGGTTCTTTGAATTTCTTGGAGTGTGTAATTAATTAAAGGATTATGCAGCATGATTTATCAAATTACTTTCTTTAGTTTGTTATCCCTCTGATAGGCATTTGTTTCATCTCCTATTTTCTGTAAGCAGTATTAGGAAACTTTGTGTCGGCTCTGAACAAGTTTATAGCAGATCGATACTCGTCAAATCATTCAGTTTCTGAGTATCACGTGTACGAGTTCTTCAAGGTATCATCACAATAGTTAACTGGAAATTGGAAATTTTGCATTAACAATAATTATTATATACTACACTTATTTTGGCTTATTTGAGATTGTTTAATTTTCTATGGAATTAATTCTTGATAATGTAATTGTAAGCTCAATCTACCTTTGATAATCATATACATTTAATAAACGTTTATTAGCTCGGAGGGTTGGAATTTGCAGTGTGGTTCATGCATTTCTTAGTTCGTTGGATTGCATAGAATTTTAAGCATGTTTGTATAAGAGACTCTGATGAACACTTCATTTCTCTTACAGATATGGAACTGTTCGCGTGACGAAGGTAACTGCATATAGTCACGCTGTTATTGCATTTTATGAATTAGTCCTCACCTTGCTATGAAAATTTGCGCAATCTTAGATTATTTTTCACCATGTTCATTCATTAATATTCTGTCTTCTCAAATTTGGACATTTTTTAAGATCAGATTTCCTGGAAATCAGTTTTTTAACTTTTGGAGTTGACTTTTGCACCAAAGTGTCAAATTTTAAGAGTTTTGGCTATTTGATCATTGTATTATAACAAGGCAAGCCTGTCCTGTAGCATGTATTTTGATTTTTTTAGTTTATTTCTTGAACTGATAAACCTAAATCATTCTTTAATGTTGCTATGTATTTCTAGTTCTAGTATTAAAATTGTTGATTGTGGTTAGCTTAAATTAACACATGGATGCTCGTTTGTGGTTAAGGATTAAATTAAACTCGATAACTACCGAACCCCTTGAATTGATTGCTTTACAATCACAATTTTCAATTCTATTTGTGTTTATTTCATTGTTAAACATAACTTCCCCAAACCTTATAGTTTTCTTTCTTAATTTGGTTGAATTTCAAAGTTGGTCAGTCAGGAAACGGTTCATGTTAACACTTTTGCAGAAAAGGGTCAAACAGGTCAATAACTTCATTAAGTCTGTCTATATGAAGAATATTTTATGCCTGATAAAATTAATTCATGCTGCGCAATAATAATTTTACTGGTTTTAAATCGATATATTCTTGCTGTGCAGCTAACACTCGTGTTCACGAGTTTTTCGAAACGCCGTACTTCAAGTCCGGGATCCACCCTATCCCAGGTGCTCAAATGGCGCTGCAGAAACTATCAAAATTTTGTAACCTATCAGTTGTAACGTATGCTTTTGTTTTGCTACTGGTTTTACTTCAACATGTTGCAGAATCTTGGATTCATGAACTAATAGCCGTTTGTATATGTTTACGGACAGATCTCGGCAGAATATAATCAAGGGTCATACAATTGAGTGGATTGAAAACAACTTTTCGGGATTGTTTGATGAGATTCATTTTGGAAACCACTTTGCTCTTGATGGAGTGTCAAGACCAAAGTCAGAGATTTGTAGGTATGTCACTTAGTCCTATCCACCTTCATTTCTCATATATTTTTTTGCCTAAAACCTGTTACATAAGTGTGTGGTAAAATAGTGGCACTATAGTGCTATAGGGTAGAGGAATTTGAATTAATCCGTATTGTTCCTTAATATGCTATTTAGTACGAAGTGTTATCAAGTCTCAGTTATAGCGGTTCTATAGCACTGTATTATAGTAAAATTTGAACAAACTGATATTTTTGTGATCTGCAATTGTCAACATTGGTTCATTCATATATTAACGATTTGAACTATGCTATGCCATGTAGTAGAATTTGAATAAATCACTATTTTCTGCAATCTGCGATTGACAACATTGGTTCCAATGATTTATTGTTTATAGTTTCCTTATACATTGTTATCAGGTCTTTAAATGCTAAGATTCTTATTGATGATAACCCAAGATACGCAATCGAGTGTGCTGAAGCTGGAATTAGAGTCCTACTTTTCGATTACGAAAATTCGTATCCTTGGTGCAAGGC
Organism: Cicer arietinum; assembly: GCF_000331145.2. NCBI lineage: Eukaryota > Viridiplantae > Streptophyta > Magnoliopsida > Fabales > Fabaceae > Cicer > Cicer arietinum. The sequence continues at coordinate 18,368,811 of NC_021160.2, read as the reverse complement.
TGAGTTTGCGTATCAGCATCCTCTAGTGCACAAAGTTGAGAACTGGGAACAAGTTGAACAAGAATTAATGTCATTGATAGCCTTGTAATTTACTAAAACCATGCAGCATGGTTTCTGTGAAAAACACTCTCAGATTAGATGTACTAACTTGTAATACTTTCTATAACGAATTTAGATGTACTAAGGACAGAGAAACTATTTGTAATACTCTGCACAAATGAAGGTGTTGAAATGAATTTATGTAGAATTGAAAGGATTCATAATTATAAAAAGCCTTTACATGGCTGCTTGTGTTAGATAATATTGTTATTATATGTTAGTAGTAAGGATATTTTAGACTTTTCTGTTCTCTAGTATATATATCTATTGTAACACTAGTAAACATAAGCTTTGTTCATTTGTTTATGAAACCCTAACCAAAGGTTCATTCTCTTCTCTCTTTTCTTCTATGTTTATGTTAGATTATTATTGTTAACAGCTTGAACATAATTATTAAGGGTTCGGTTGTTTTGCAAAAACATTTTTTTGGAAGTATAAGTAAGGATCTTCTTGTTCTTTATGGCTAAGTCAATCATTTGATCGACCTTCAATGAAAATAAGAGAAGTAAATGTGTTGCTCAATGTAATTTCGACTCTCATCATTTTATACTTGTTAATTCTTTCAACATATTCTCATCAAATATGAGAGAAAGTGAGAACTACAACTGTGTGTTTCAACAAACTAGTATCATAGGAGTTAGGCACTTGAAATGGATAAAATTTTCCAGCACATCTTCTAGTATTCACGTGAAATGAAGGTTATTTTTCGCCACAAAGATGTGTTAGAGGTTGTTAAAGATGGCATGTAGGAGCTGGAGAAAATTGTAAGGCTTTCTTTCGTATTCATAAGAAGGTAGTATAAGCTCCTACAAATGAATGAAGAAAAAAATGTGTCTGGGTATTTTACTCGAATTAAGACTTGTACAAATCAAATGCGAAATTGTGGAGAAATAGTAAGTGATTTGATGATCATTGAAAAGGTTTTGAAGATTTTAATTGTGCAGTTTGATCTGGTTGCCACAGAAGCAGTAAAGAATCTTGAAGAACTGAAGGTTGTAGAGCTGCATGGCTCACTTGCATCTCATGAATTGAGGATTAAAGAAAAAAGAATAAGAAAGAGCTACTGAGCAAGTTCTTTAAGCAAAAGTCCCTAAGAAGATAAATGGTGATGTCATGAAGAATAAGAAAGGAAAAGGGAAGTGGAAGAATCAAAACAAAAAAGAAATGGTGAATGCTCAAACAATAGTGACAATACTAACATGAAAGGCAATGGCAACAACAAAGGTGGAAAGATGAAGTTCAATAAAAAGAATGTTCAATGTTACAATTGTTGGAAGTGTGACCATTTTGCAGATGAATGTCTAGTCAAGAAAGATTTCAATGATGACAATAATGATGAAGTTCAGTTTGCATATGCAGATGACATTGACTCAAGTGGTTTTACTCTTATGGCTACCACAAAGTGATAAGTCTAATATATTGTTGAGACAAAATCTTAAATCATGTTTTAATGACAATAAATCTTAATGATTAAGATATTTTGATCCACTTAGTTATTTAATGTGTGTTCTTGAGTGTTTTAATTAAAACAAATATATTCTAAAAGGACTATGTAAAATCAGATTAATCTCAAGCAACAATAAGCACAAAATAACTTTCTGACAGCCTTTAAAAAGTTCAGATATGAAAATCAGTAGACTTGAAAATGTTCATATACAAAGTGAAAAAATAAATGACTTGACCAGTCCTATTTTGGCAAGGTCCAAACATAGAATCTACATTGCTCATTCCATGAAATAAACGTCCAAATGAAATATGAAGAATATTGAAGTCATTCATAACATAAATAAGGAATGAAGACATAAATAATATTTGTAGCATGCCAAAATAAATTGATGCCATATAAATAAGAGATACTTGAGGACTATGAGGTACAACCTACGTCGAGTCCTAAAAATAAAATTCATGAACTCTTTAGTTCTAGCATATCTATTTCAGTTAACAAAAATCATCTACGAGAAGATCATCAATATCTAGATATGTGTATTGTTGGTTCTTTGAGTAATGCAATGTTAGAGGATAATAATATTCAAAACAATCAAATTTCTTCTAATTTGGAAGTTAACTCAAAGGTAATGGTATCGATTATGACTTATCCAAATGTTATTATTACCGATGATAATTTACATCCCAAGATAGGTTACAACTTGGAGATATTAAATGATTTAAAAAAAAAAGAGAGAAGTTAGAGAAATAAATCATAGAGATAATGGGAATACCACATATCGGTCTACTGTAGTGAAGAACCCAAAACTTAAATATCAATAACTTACATCAAGTATTCAAATCACTTATTATAAAAGCGAAAAACTTGATTAAAAGTCTGACCACACTCAAAGTCTATCCTACATCTAGAAATCTAAGTTCATAAGAGTGTCATATCAGTTTGATCTCAACTCAAGTTAAGAAAACTTGATGCCAACAAAATCCTCATTTTATTTGTAAACATTCTAAAGTCATCTTTTGGATTGTAAAAAAGACTCAGTCTTAATGTATATGTTGTAGTTCTGAGTGACATAGAAAGAAGATTGGAAATCAGTTAAGGCTAAGAAAATATAGGTAAGAAAGTCCCGAGTGACAGATCTGTAAAGTGCAAGATTTGAGAAGATTTCCAAACACTATAGTGAAAAAGCTTACCAAGGGTGAGTACTGAATGTAGCCCAAGTTGAGTGAGCCAATATAAACTTTGTGTGTGATTCTCTATCTCTTAACCATTTACTTTAAGTATTTGAGCCTACATAACTCCCACACACTTGGTTATTTAATAATCTATTTTAATTTTAACACTTCAGAACATTCTAAAGTCTAGTATTTCCTTTTCATTGCAAGCTGTAAAACTTAAGAAAACAAATTCTTAAGTGCATATTAACAAATTTAAAATGGGTTACAATTCAATTCGTATCAGAGCTCTTCTTGTAAGGGTTTGGGTGTTGTAGCAAGGGCTTAAGGAAAAGATTCAAGAAAAAGAAATTGCTAAAGTTAAGTACATTGTTGAAGGAGGCTCATCAAATAGGCAATTATACTTTCATGGAACTTAATATTACTTTTGAAAAGGAAAGATGGAATCGTTCCTCAGATCTCTAGACATATGAATGTTGAAAGTAATTATAGAGGAAGTAAAATCAGAAGAATCATAGACATATACTACAAAACAAGCTAATAGTAGATAAATTCAAATATGCTAAGGAATTTTGGGAAATTATGAAAACTCAAGAAGAAGAAGAAGAAGAAGAAGAAGAAGAAGAAGGTTGATCATCTTGAATAAATTTGTTTTTACAGAAAAAGGTCAGAAAGTTCCTATCATAATAGATATGAATTTTTTCATCGAAGAAAAATTAAGTGCTCTTTTGTAAAAAACTAAATCACAAAGAACCTGTATGTTATTTGAAAAAGTGACTCATCCCAAGGGAAGAAACTAACCTTGAAGATCCCATAACACCATGGGTACCTAAAGATAAACTAACAACTAATGTGGGAATCTTCTCAAAATTTCAAGAAAAAACCATGGTTCTTAAGAAGTGGTAGTTCGAGACACATGACAAGAGATGTTTTCTCTCCTTTGTAAAACAAGATGGAAAGACAATCACCTTTGGAAATAATGATCAAGCCCCAACCAAAGGTAAATGTATCATATGTAATTCTAACTCTGCAAAAGTTGAAGATGTTCAATATGTAGATGGTTCAAAATACAACCTACTTAGCATAAGTCAATATGTGATAGTGGTTTTTAGAGATGTTTTCTCTCCTTTGTAAAAAACTATTGAGGGGCAAACACCTTTGGAAATAATGATAAAGCACAAATCAAAGATAAATGTATCATAGATAATTCTAACTTTGCAAAAGTTGAAGATATTCAATATGTAGATGGTTTAAAACATAATCTACTTAGCATAAGTCAATTATGTAATAGTAGGTTTGAAGTTACTTTCAAACCAAATGTATGTGAAGCCAAACAATCATCTTCTAGAAAAAAAAATTATGGGTTCAAGAAAGAAGAATATTTATGTTCTTAACATATATGAACTTTTTGTTGAATCATGCTTTATGTCTCTTGAAAAAGATAAACCGATTTGGCATAAATGAACTGGTCATGTCAACATGAAAACAATTTCAAAACTCTCTAGACTTCATTTAGTTAGAGGACTTCCAAAAATAAATTTGACAAAGACAAAGAATGTGAAGTTTGTCTAAAAGAAAGACAAGTCAAGAGTAGCTTTCATCTTTAAGACTTTGTTTCAACTCAAAAACGTCTTGAAGTTATTCAAATAGATCTCTTCGACCCATGTGTAAGGAATTTTCTAACCTTATCCAAAGTATGTTTTAGATGAGTATGATAAGTGAACTTACACTACGCGAAAAATGGTATTTTACAGCGCTTTTTTTAAGCCATTTATAGCGCTTTTTCAAAAAATTAAGCGCTGTAGTATCCATCGCTGTAAAAAGATACAACAGCGCTCTTTAAAATAAAAAAAGCGCTGTAAATCTCTTCTAAAAACGCGCTGCTTGTTGTATTAGTTTTACGGCGCTTTTTTAAAAAAGCGTTGTAATATGCATTCCTTTATTTCAATTAGATCTCTTTCTGGGATTATAACAACAATCTCCTTCATAAATCGTAATATACAGTATCTGCAGTCTATGTTGTTAGTTTGACGAGAGCACTATAAAATAAAACATATAAGTCAATAAATATTTGTGGATTGATTGTTAATGAAATTTTAAAGCCATACATTTCAAACCTTCTATTGGAATCCATGTGATTTATTTGATTTTTGCTTCGACACTGTAGCATTAACAGACATATTATATATATATAAAACACTATCAAATAAATGTGATTATTAGCATTAACAGACACATTATATATATAAGAAATAAATGAATAAATGAATACAATACCTGAAGAGTGAAAAGAAATACGTAGAGTTCATAGGGTTACGGTTTCGTTTAAGAAGAAACAGCGAGAATGTGCAGAAATACGAACGGTTCGTAGGACAGAGTAGGGTTCTCATTGAGAAGAGTACGTAATAATGTTCGTAGGGATAGTAACAAATATGAAGATGATTTGCAATGGAGATGGTTAACAATATGGTTCGTAGGGACATTAGGGTTCGCAATGAGAAGGATAAGGAAGAGGAGAAGGACACTGAAGTGTAGTGAAGTTTATGTAATAAAGAGGAAACTGAAACGATTTACTGTTATATTTATTTTTTAAAAGCCTATTACAACGCTTTTTTTAAAGAGCGCCGTAAAAGACCTCGTTATTTTACTTTTAAAAGCCTATTACAACGCTTTTTTAAAGAGCGCTGTAAAAGACCTCCTTATTTTATTTTTTAAAAGCCTATTATAGCGCTTTTTTTAAAGAGCGCTGTAAAAGACCTCCTTATTTTATTTTTAAAAGCCTATTACAACGCTTTTTTTAAAGAGCGCTGTAAAAGACATCCTTATTTTACTTTTAAAAGCCTACTACAATGCTTTTTTTAAAGAGCGCTGTAAAAGACCTCCTTATTTTACTTTTAAAAGCCTATTACAGCGCTTTTTTAAAGAGCGCTGTAAAAGACCTCTTTATTTTATTTTTTAAAAGCCTATTACAGCGCTTTTTTTAAAGAGCGCTGTAAAAGACCTTCTTATTTTATTTTTAAAAGCCTATTACAGCGTTTTTTTTTTTAAAAAAGCGCTGTAAAAGACCTCCTTATTTTACTTTTTAAAAGCCTATTACAGCGCTTTTTTAAAGAGCGCTGTAAAAGACCTCCTTATTTTATTTTTTAAAAGCCTATTACAGCGCTTTTTTAAAGAGCGCTGTAAAAGACCTCCTTATTTTATTTTTTAAAAGCCTATTACA
>NC_021160.2:18326179-18362822 GCF_000331145.2 Cicer arietinum | reverse complement strand
TACTACAATGCTTTTTTAAAAGCGCTGTAAAAAACCCCCCTTTTTTTTTTTTTAAAAGCCTATTACAGCGCTTTTTTTAAAGAGCGCTGTAAAAGACCTCCTTATTTTATTTTTTAAAAGCCTATTACAGCGCTTTTTTTAAAGAGCGCTGTAAAAGACCTCCTTATTTTACTTTTAAAAGCCTATTACAACGCTTTTTAAAAAAACACTATAAAAGACCTCCTTATTTTATTTTTTAAAAGCCTATTACAGCGCTTTTTTAAAGAGCGCTATAAAAGACCTCCTTATTTTATTTTTTGAAAGTATATTACAACGCTTTTTTACAGACTTTTTAAAGCGCTTGTCCAAAAGCGCTGTAAAAGACCTCCTTATTTTTTTTAAAAAACCTTTTTACAGCGCTTTTCCAAAAAGCGCTCTAATAGGTCCTTTAATTATGTGTAATCAAAGTCTTTTACAACGCTTTTTTTACAGCGCTTGTCAAAAAAGCGCTGTTGTATCCTCCGTTATTTTTAAAATATCATACAACAACACTTGTATTTAATAAGCGCTATAAAAGACCCGCTATAAAATGTCATTTTTGGCGTAGTGTTAGATTCTTTCTTGATTTAAAAATCAAGTAATTAAAATATGGTATTTTAGTTGTCAAGAAAAATTTAAAATGAATGAAGCTAAAATAATGGTAACTAGATTATAGCTTGCGCGTTGTGCGGATATTAATTAATTAATTTCATAAGATTTATAAGTAATATTTATGTATTATAAATATAGTTATCTTATAATATTACTCTATTGATTTGTAATAATTGAGTATCATTAGGAAAATTAAAATGAGGGAAAATCATGTTTATCACAATCATCTAATTTAATTTTTTTAAAACTTTTTGTAAAATTCGCATGATAACTTATAATATTAGATGATTATTTTCTCCTTTTTCTTTGATTGTCAATTTGTTTTTCAACATATAATGGTACTTGTATTTATTTAATAAATAAAATATAAAATATAAACCCAAAAATAAGATGTAAAAAGTTAAAAATATGATTGAATATTTAATATTTTTTATTTTAAAGAATGTTAATGTTGAATTATATTGTAGCGTAATTTATATTTATTTGTTTTATTAGTATGATGTTTTAATTGCGAGCATGAGAAGTTGTTGTAAAGAAAAAATTTTATTGGATATATTTAATCAAGAGTTTGAAATTTATTTTATTAAAGATTTACATATACTTTAAATATAACTTTAGGTATTTAAAAGTTTTAACTAATTATTTGTGCAATTGAATTGTAGTTATGTTGATATGTACCAAAAATATATTCTTTTGAAAACTAATTTAATTTTACGCAGTACTTAAATTTTGATTTATTTTTAACATTCAAATTTTCATTATAATAAGGAAATTTAAAATAAAAAATAGCATTCAATTACAAATAAATAATTTAATTGATGAAAGTTGAGTGTTAACATATTTTTTTAGAATATATGTATAGTAAATTTTTGTTCATTATCTTTTTTAATATATTTATATATGTTATAATTTTAAATAAATTCATATATTTTAATAATTGAAAGTAACTTTTTAAATAATTTTTAATATATTCATATTTTATGATTATTTTTAATAAACTAGTGTATTTTTTTGTCAAATAGAATATATATTTTTATTTTATAAAATGATAATATTAATAATTTTATATGATTATGTAATTTATTTATTCACAAAATTCATTTGATATTTTTATTAAAAATATTGAACATGAAAAAATTATTTGTAAAATTATACAAGTATGAAATGTTATGATTTGATTGGTTTCTTAAAAGGTGTTATTATGAGTAAAGTATCTATAGCTTACACATATGGTAGATATTGAAATTTCAAGGTATAGACGTATATATGAATATGAATCCATGTCCTTGAAGGTCTATAGATTTTCATTATATATGCATTAATTTAATTTTGATGTATTTAAATGTATTGAGAATTAGTTATAGTTTTCATACAAAAATGTATAACTAAATATTCTCAAAAAGCTAACTATAGTTGTTATATAGAGAACTCATGAGAAAAACTTACATACGTATGTAACTTGATATAAAATAAATCTTTCACTCATACACTTGAATATGTAATTGAATGGACTAAGTGAAATAACCATATATATTGTTGACAATCAATATTGTTCAATTAATTTAAGTTTTATAAGTATAATATATAATAGTTGTGACAGATTTGGATATAACATCAATGTTTATTGATGAGATAACATTAGTGCCATTAACTTGTATATGTCCATGAAATGAAATATCTATTGAAATTTTATTTATGATCTTTGTATTTATTACATGTCACATCATATCATGTACATATGGATAATATCTCTTATATTTATTTTTCAATTTATTTTTTTGAGCTTATATAAAATTGACTCCGTTGTATAGTTCAGACACACGGTTTCACCATATGTCTCTCATTTAATATGGTATCTAGTGCCTATTAAGAGATAACCACATATCGTGATTACCTGGGGGACCTACAACCATTCGATGAAATTTTTCTTCTTCAGTAAATCGTGTCCCAATTTTGGTTTACCCCCTTCTTCATCACTAGTATTTTATTTTTCAGTAAATCAGTGGTTGCATTGTTCATCACGATAACAATGTTTATCGTGCGGTACTATTCATCGCAATTTTGTTTTTTGCTAGTTCCACTATTGGTTTTTGGTAACAACTTACTAATTATGGCTACTTATGAATGTTTTCTTCGGTGGGTAGAGTATTGTCAGAACTCAATTTGTTGTTTCAACCGCACAAAGTGGTAATTCACCTATTTGTGTTTCACGTTCCTTCTCTGTTAGTTACATATGTCATTTATGGGTGTGGATGCCTATTTAATTTAATATAATTTAATTTGTATCAATCGATTGACTTGTTCTCATGGTTGTGTTGTCATCTTTACTAATTGCAATGTTACTTTGCTAGATCAAATATCAAGGCAACAAATTGGTGTCATATGTGAGTCTAATGGTCTTTATTGTCTTTCAGACCCATCAACGGGGTGCCCTACCACAAATTATCTTCTTATTATACATGCTCAATTAGGTCATCTGAGTCTTCCCAATTAGTACCTAATATAACCAAATTATCTAGCTTATATTGTGAGTCATGTCAGTTAGGGAAACACATACGTAGTCATTTCCCTGCTTGAGCAAATAACTGAGCTTCGTCCCCATTTGCTTTAGTTCACTTAGTTTTTCCTTGTCCTTCTTGTACTATTTGGACTCTTGATAATTTTTTTACTATTATTGATGATTTTTCCCATTGTATATGGATTTTTTATTTTTAAAATAGGTGTGAATTATTTTCTATTTTTGAACAATTTTATAAGGAAATTAAAACTAAATTTGGTGTATCAATTCGTACTTTGCGCAGTGATAATGCTCATGAATATTCATCCCTTCAATTTCAAAATTTTTATGGCCTCTAATGGTATTCTTCATCAAACATCTTGTGCTCATACACCTCAATAATGGTAATTCTCTTCATCAAACATCGGTCCCAAAAAAGTTATTGTTGTTATTCTCATTCTCTTTGAGGATATATCATATCGTCTAATGTCAAATTTTTTGAGTGTATTACATATTATTAGTCGCTTCCTGACCCTTTGTCTGCAACCATTTTTGTGGACCTACTAGAGTTTGTTTCACCTTCTCGTTTACCACTAGAGTCTATTATGTATGTCCCACTTGAGACACCTGTGGTGGCTCCTCCCATTGACGTACTTGAGAGTCCTCATGTAGATTTTGCAACTGTACACCCTCTTCAAACATACCGTCGTCTTTAACCACCATTGGTTGTACATGTCCCTACACTCGTTCTTGTTATCGAGGTCATTTTAGATGCTCCTTCGCCGCCACCTCCTCCTTTATGAGATCCGACCCTTGATATTCCTATTGTTATTTGTAAAGGTAAACATCCTACTTGTAACACATACCCTCATTACATTGGTTTGAGTTACCATTGTCGTTCTCCTTTGAATTATACTTGATTGCCTTCCATATCTTCTATTTCTAATCCTAATTCACCAAGTGAAGCTTTATGCCACCCAGAGTGGAGGCAAAGAATGATTGATGATATGGGTGCACTTTAGAGTAATGGTACCAGTGAATTGGTTCCTTTTTCATCTAGAAAGTCTTTAGTAGGATGTCGTTGGCTTTATACAGTTAAAGTTGGCTATCATTGTAAGACTCACCGCTTTATAGCTATTTTGGTGGCAAAAGAGTACACTCAAGTTTTTGGCCTCGATTAAAGTGATACTTTCTCACCGGTGGCTAAGATGACCTCTGTTAGACTACTCCTTTCTATTGCAGTCATCAAACATTGGTCTTTGCACCAACTTGATATTAAAAATGCACTTTTTCATGGTGAACTTGAAGAAGTAGTGTATATGGAGCAATTACTTGGGTTTGCTGCTTTAGGAGATTCATTTACCATGGTTTGTCGACATCACAAGTCCTCTTATGGACAAAAGAGTTGTTTCCAATATTAGGCTCAGTTACATTGGTTCTAGTTTTTGTATATTGACACAAAGTTTATTTCTAGGATTCAAACTCTCATTGAGATTATATTACATTCCAAGTCCTATAAAAACACTTTGACAGATTTACATCAATTCTAATAATTCTCTACTAAGGATTTTTCATTCATTCTTTTATTTTGAGGTGTTCTAATCTTTACAAAATTTCTTCTTAATATATTGCCTTTTTCATTCTATTAGCTTTGTTTTCATATTGATTGGTTTCTATTTAAATACTAAGAAACATATCCATTGAGAGTGTTATCGTTGGAGATCTTAAATAAGCTTTTAATGTAAATCAATCTTTAAGACATATCCATATATATCTTCATACTTAATTGAACGCATCTTTAATTAAGAAGACATATCTTAGAGAATGTCGCTATCAAAGAATGTTATGCACGTCTTCAAGTTAGAATAAAAAAACGTATGATTATCAGAGCAAGCTTTTATTAAAAAAATTAATTAGAGGCACGTCGAGAGCTCGTGTATCAAAGTCAGACACAAATTCAATATGTTCTTTAGATTCAATGTGAACTTGTTTAGTAGATTCTTTTTTCTTTGTTCGTTAGAGGATCCAACTTGTACCAACACTTAAAATTTATCTGATGATTCAATTAGAGCTTTCTTATTTTGATCTTGAAGTTAGAAGATCAAGATGGGTTTTCGGTTAGAGGCTTATAATCATTGTAGTGTGGTTTTCCTTTGTCTTTAAGGGGTCAATCATTAACTTTTATTTCCTTTGTCTTTAACACTTTGACTCGAACTGTAGATTATTATATGCATATTGCAATACTTCTTATTGCCATATTATAACTTGCTATATTAGTAATAATAATTACTTGTTTATTTGGTGATAATAATATTTATGTTAGAAACACTTAGAATATTATCTCTAACTTACTCATAATTTATGCTACCTTAAAATAAATAATCATTAATATAAATATTTTCCTTCTAATTTAATATGCACAATAGGAAATCCAGTTAAGGAATAATTGTTCTTTATTTGTTTGTTTTGTTGTCATCAAAATTTCTAGAGGATTTTAGGTAAAATAATTGATTCCCTAACAATCACCCCCTTTTTGATGATGACAAACAACTATACAATTAATGAACAATTTTGCTTCACATAATATTTTAAAAGAATGCTCCCCTTGAATGTAGTTCTCAAAAATTGTTTGACTTAATAATCCCTTGATCTTCTAAAAAAACTTATAGATCAATATTCTAGGACTCCCCTTGAATATGATAAAGACGATTCTTTAAGAGTTTTCAAACTTATTAAGTTATTTTATTTTTTATACACATGATGGTAAAATCAAAAGGGGATACAAAGAGACTAAAAGAAGCACATAGATAAGTAGACATATACATTATCATAAATTTGACAACACTTTTCGAAAAGAATTCACATATGCTTAGGATGTTAAGCTTGTGGATTCTTATAAAGTCTCTTGATTAATAGTTCACAATTTCTCATGATATAAAGCCTTGAAATATTTTCCTTCGTAGGATGTTAAGCATTATGTAACAAACCATGTTTTTAGAAGGTGTTAAGTCTTTGAAACACAAGGGTGAATCATAAGTACTTGTCATATATGCCAATGGTATGCAAAACGTCACTCAGATGCATATAATGCGTATGATAAGGATTATGCATATGATGCAGAAGATGGAGAATTTAGAGGCAAGCATGCAATAAATTGTATTACTTTATCTTCTACTTTTCTTCCCTTTGTCATTATCAAAAAGGATGAAATTATATAAATTACAACAAGCATCATGCACACACATACAATAAGTAAATTTTAGACCATAACACAACATACAGATAATTAACATGTATAAGTTGCTTAAAAGAATCATGAAGGAACATAAGAAAGAAAAAGTCATATTTCATTAATATGAGAATCAAGATCAAAGTAGATGTATGAGGGGAAGGAAAATGATAACTTAAAAGGAACCTAATCCTAGACAGAAGATCTAAAGACATCTAAGGACAAGCCACATGAGTTCAGTTGCTTCCTCCATTTGAGAGGTGAGAAGGTCCAGTTTGTTGTGAACTTCTTGTAGAGCTATCTGAGCTTCAAGATGTTCAAGAAGAATATCACTCACCATCGAGGAAACTTTAGATGGTCGGATTTCCTTATTTTCGGAAGAGGTAGAAGAGTTTGAGAAAGGTAAAAGATTAAAAAAAGAAAATACATGAAGTTGAGAGATGAATGAAAGAACACATGTAGGGGAGCTGAAAACATTTGAGGTATAAATAGCCAAATTTTTTGAGAAAGGAAACAAAAACATTTTGGGAAGAGAAGACATTAAGTAAGAGCGTGGAGTGAAACAAAGAGTGAGACAAAGAACAAACCCATAGTTTGACATACACTTTAAGACACATGGAACAATTTAATGGCTCGAGACAATTAGTAGAAGGAGATGAAGAATTGGACGAAGAAGGAGATAATAAAATATTTTTAAAGAAAGGAAAAAGAGAACACAAAACACACACAAAAATTAAAGTTTAAAATCAAAAGAAAAAATTGGACGAAAAAGGAAAATAATGGCACAAAAAGAAAACATAGGAAAACAAAACAAAAGTAGAGGATAAAACATGAAAACATTTATTCAATTCATAATTCATATTGCACTTCTAACAAATACAAATTACATTACAACTGCAATACTTATTACAAAAGGACTTAAATGGGGAAAATAATATCCTAAGGTATTTCTAAGGCTATCTAAACCAAATCCATTAATTTATATTACATATTAGGTTTAAGTCACCAATCCTTAATAAATAAATAAACTAAGTATCTTTTTTACATATTCTTCAGTAAGTTCATTCATTCTTTGAACTTTCATTTGATATAATGATGAAGGAGTTTTCAAAATTTGGAGCATACCTTTTGAGTCATCATACATAGCTAATGAAAATGTGATAATTGAGTTTTGTCTTTTCTTTAATTGTCTTTGACTTGCTTGATGTGAATTTCTCTGAATATTGAATTGGAGATATAATCTTCATAAGATAAATCTTTGATAGGATTGTAGGTGCTCCAACCCTTTTTCGTTATTACTTTCAGATTTCCATTAAATACAAATGATTCAGACAAAATGAGGCACAAGTCTTTCGATACTCTTTTTCTTACTTCCTCATTGTACTTAAGATACTTCGTGAAAGAATGAGACATTGACAACCAAGGTTTTCACAAAGTGATCATTTGAATACATTTTGTGAATCTCGTATACTTCATATGGTTGTTTGTAGTTCACAAATGTAACGATTTTAAGATTTGTGAACTTTTATGCACAAAAGTTGAGCAGTTCCTGTTTTAAGAATATCTTAAAGTTTTTCTAAGAGTACAATCTAAAAAGAGGATCATTTAGGATGATGAAGGCTCAATAAAGGACGAGATACTTAACTAGTTTTTCTAAGAGAGTTTCAGGTTTAAAACCTTTTTTTTTTTATGAAATGGAATTTGCGTTGGGAGAGAAAGGTTTATAACAAAAATTTTGATTTTTGAAAAACTATTTTCAAAAAGAACACAGGCTATACGACCAAAGACAATATAAGATTGTCCAAGATAAATGATACTTAACGAGTATAAGAAGAAACTATTTCCAAAATAGAGTAAACCTATTTCCTAGACACATAGGGACAAGGGATAAGATAAACAAGAAAAACCATATCAGGTAAGACAAACAAGTACACACAAATTAATGAAATAAATTGCAGAATAATTAACCTTTAACAAACAAGGATGATTTAGAAAATTTGTCCTTAGTCTTTTCTTACCAAAGTTTGTCATAATTCTTTTAGATGATCTTCTAACCAAATGCTCAATTAACTTGGTTCTGATCATTCTTTCTTCTGAATCAACATATGCAATTGTTTGTTCTAGTGTTTTGATTTCATATATGTGAGTCTTAGATGATGAATCTAGCACGTTATACACCAAAGGTAAAAGATATTCTCCTTGAGTAGATAGAGGAATGGCTTCAGATCTTGTAGTTAGTGGATTGCCAAATCTGCTCTTTTTAGGTCATGAAGATAAATTAACTAATACTTATTTCTATCAGAAGATAAATTTAAATATAATTATTTTTACCCTTCTCACTGATTAACTCACTCTTTGGTTTTCACAAACATACAAATTTTGTTTAGTTTGCCATTGAAGAGTTTCAAGAACTAGAACTAGAAAACAAAATATAATTCAGAGAATTTTCAGAACATGTTTAGGAAGATATTTAAAAAATGAGACACAAACGGGAGTTTCAATTTACAACTAAAAACTAATCACATGATGAAGTATTTTCTTACATAATTTTAATCTAAGATAATATATCTTCATATAGATATGACTTTGAGATGGTTACTTTTTTTTGAAGAACACAGTAAAAATGATTTTTCGTATTTATTCTTGACTTTGAGCATTCCATTATTTTTTTCAAAATAAGTTTTGAAAGAAATTGTAAAACATAAATTTCAGGAAAAAAAAAGAGAATAGAATTGATCCAAAAACATTCACTAATTCAAACCATTTCAATAGTATTTTATGTAGTAAAGAATCTATACTCTTACACGGTAAAGTGCTCAATCAAGAGACCAAACTCTGATACCAATTTAAGGTGCTAAAAAATACAAGAAAGTATGAGTTTAAATTGTGTTATGACATCTATGATAAATACTTCAATTGCTTAAAACAAAAATATATTCTTTATTAAAACATTCCATTTACGATTATAAAACAGGTTTAGTAAAAAAAAGTTTGATAAAAAAGAACTTAGACTAGAGTAATAGAGAAACAAAAAGAAGGAACATAAGAATTTTTGAACTAATTGACAAGAACCTAGTCCCCCTCTAACCGAGATAGTTTGTCTCTATTTCAATAGTGGCATACATGTATTGTTTACTCTACCTCTTCATGCTTTGAGAATTATTCTTTAACCTCTCTAAGATCTCACCATTGAAACCTTTCTTCAACTTTTTTGCATTTTGTTGTTGAGGTCTATAAGTATTGTTACACGTCTTCAGACACCTCTTATGAAAGAAATAATTATTGCCTATATTAGCCTGATTTACATCAGTTCCAGTCTTTGTCTGAATTGATACAAATTTTATTTTTAGGATTTTAACGTTTATTAAGAGGATATTATATTTCAATTCCTATATCAATTCAAGTGTTTAAAACACTTTTACTGATTTACATCAATTATAGTAACTCTCTAGTGACATGATTTTTCATTCATTTTTTTCTTTTGAGGTGTTCTAGGATTTTACATAATTTCTTCTTAACACGTTGCATTTTTCATTCTCTTAGTTGTGTTTTAATATTGATCGATTTTTACTTAAATACTAAGAAATGTATCCATTGAGAGTGTTACCGTTGGAAATCTTAAATAAGCTTTTAAGAAAAATTAGTCTTTAAGACATATCCATAAACTTAATTCAACACATCTTCAATAAACAAAACATATCTTAGAGGATGTCATTATTAGATGATATTATGCAGTTTTTCAGATGTTGACTTCATATTTTGACCATACAATCGACATACTTACTAGAATCAAAAGACGTATGATTATCATAGGAAACTTGTATTAATGGATTCATCATAGGCACATTGATAGCTTGTTTATCAAAATCAGACACAACTTCAACAGATTCTTTAGAGTCACTCTGAACCTCTTTAGTAGCTTCTCTTTTCTTTGTTTATTACAGGATCTAACTTGTACCATAACATAGACTTTATCAGATTCTTCGATTAGAGATTTCTTCTTTTGATATTTGACAGGCAAGTTGAGAGCTTTCTTCTTTAGTAAACTTTGAGAGCTCTCTTCTCTTTTCTTCTTTATCCTAGTTTATTTACTATAAAGCTCCGACACAAATTTCAAACTTTCTAAAGAAGAAACACTAAAGAAAAACACAAGCACTAACTCACCATCATATATAGGCAAAAGTAAAATTTGTTACTTACTTTTAGTGTTAAATTCCTCCAGATGGAAACACTTGAACCTTGAACATGATAAGGAGTCTTTTAAAGTTCATTATTTTTTTATATATTGTAGTTCAAACAATTAACTTATTTATTAGAAGATTCGAGTAATATAGCATTTATTAGGTCATTTTGTAATGAAAACTTGAAATTATGTTGCAGAAATGTTAAAATTTATTTCAAACATGGTAATTCTTATGGTATGGTGAAATTATATGGGAAGAATTAAAAGTTATCAAATAGGTTTTAACAATTAAATCAAAATCAAGTTTTATGATATCAAGTCTTATTAAAACATTTTGTTGTGTTTCTAATGGATGCATATCCTAATGAATGGTATTAGTTATCCCTATTTCCATTGCATCGATTAAGAGTAGATTTTCAAAAATGAAATTTTTAAAATCTTATTTGGAATCTGCAATATCGCAAAACAAATTAAATAATTTTCTTTGATTTCAACTAAAGATGTTTTTTTATTAAAGAATATTGATATATATATATATATATATATATATATATATATATATAAAATTATTAATGATTTGGTAGCAAAAAGGGTAAGGAGAATAATGATATTTCATAATTAATATGTCGATAAATGTTGTTGTTAGTGTTAGATGTTACTATTATATGTTCGAGTTGATAAATACATGTTTAAATAAGTTTGCTATAATTCTATTTTGGTTTTGATTCGATATGAAATTTGTTATGGGCTAGACTCGCATCCATCTAGGTCAGACTCAATATTAGATCGACCAAACCTAGTATGTTGCACATAAGAACCTTTTCGAATTGAGGGCAGAACGCTACCCCAAATGGAATCTAATGTGATGTATACTCTAGATCACCTGGACTTCCAATCACCACCATTGGATTGAAACCCTACCACGATCCTAGCCATTATATGTTGGAACCAAATTGGTTTTATACTTAGAGTTTGGATGATAAAAAAGTATTTTATAAGAATAATATATTTGACTTCAAAGTATATGAAAAAAAGATATGATCAATATTTGAAGAAGTATATTTGAAGATTTTATCTACAACATAATATGAACATAATCCATTTGTAGAACTTATAAACACAATGTCAACAAAATACGAACATTATCAATCTGAAGAATTTACAATCTCAATCTAAACAAAATAGGAGAGAATCAATCTGAAGAATTTACAAACCCAACATGAACAAAATAAAATTCAGAATTAAACTAGGACTAAATTGAAACTCAAATTTTAACTATAAATAGATACTCAATGCTGAAGAAGAAAATCATTGAAAAGCAGAAAAGAGTAGTCTGAGAGTTGAAGAGAGAAACACTTCTTTGAAAGAGAAATATTCTCAAAATGTTTTTATCTTAAAGTGTAATAGTTATTATTATTATCAGCTTTGTTAGAAGCAAACACTTAAAGTTCCAAACTTTTGTATCAACCCGATAGTGGTTTAGTGCCTTCTCCAATTTGGGATTGTCAGGTTCTTAGGAGAAGAGTTGGCTTGTAGGATCAAGGGGGTTAGTTCCTCAAAAGTATGCGATTGTCAGGATGTTTAGGAAGACTGGCTTGGAGGTCCCGATGCTTTGTAATTCAAGGTATTTGAATGAGTGGATTAAAGCTTTCTAAATGACGGGATATGATGTAGCCAAATTAGTGGTGAACCATGATAAAACTACGTGTCCAATTATTTATGCTTTCATTATTTGCTGCCATTGAACTCCATTGCTTCTTATCTAAGTAATTTATAAAAACCAACCAACCTTCATCAACTTAGCAAAAGAAGTTATCAACTTTGGCAAACACAACTTAACTCCCCTTCTCATGTTTACACCTTCAATTGGAATTAGAGCTCAGTCTCAAGGCTGAGCACTTTACAGTTTTTGAGGAAAGATCCAAGGGTTCAACATGTCAGGATTTAGTGAATCAACAGATAAAGAAATTGAGGTATTTTCTGAATTTACTAGATCTAATTTAATTACTACTATAAATGATTTTTAAAATAAGAATCACAAATTGTCTTTAAAATGGAAAACACTTAGAAAAGAATATACAAATATAACTGAAAAATTTATTGCTTTAAAGAATAAAAGTGTTGAATTTAAAACAGAAAACTAATATTATTGAACATAAGTAACTAATATTATTTAACTCTAAAAAGTAATTATAGTTCAACATAAATTGAAAATATCACATGTAACTCTAATAAGCATGAAGAAGCATTTTAAGATTTTCTTGATAATGGTATGGAAAGAAGCAATTATGCATCTATGATTTATGGTGTTAGTAGGACTGGTAAAAGAGGAATATGATTTCAAGAAAAAATAATTGAACCTAAGTAAGTCCCCTATGATGATTTATGTATTATTTTCTATAAGAAAGGTCACACTAAAATATCGTGTATTATGCTAAACACATGGAAAGACAAGAAATCTTTAAGAACTAACAAACCAAGACCTAACCAGATTTGGGTACCAAAGGATAAAATTGTTTATGTTGTAGATGTTCTAAGGAACCAGATTGAAACACCAGTTATGGTGCTTGGTCAATGGGTGCTTGCAATATATGAAGGGAAAATGGTCTATGTTCCAAGATGTAACAAACATATGAAAAATGACTTTGGTGGAAGAAGGACTGGTCACCATAGTACCTATCAGAACCAGAACCATATGATGAACTGTAAATATCAGAAAAATCAGGAGTATCAACATAATCAAAACTTGTAGAGAAATCACACATATCTTCAAAATCAAAACTAGCAAAGAAATCACACATATTAACTGAACTGGAACTACCAGGAGAATCAGAATTATCATTAGTTCCAAAATTATCAGAGGAGCCTAATACATCAGTAGAAACACAAGTGTTAGATTAACAATCAGAACAGGATACTTCTTTGAACACTCCAATCAAATTCATCAAGACTACAAACCTGGATGGGAATTCAAATCCCTTCATCCAGACCCTCTAATCAGAGAATATGGAAATTCAAAATCTGAAAACTAGAAAAGAAGAAATAAGGAGGATTTCAGAGTGAAATTGATACTAATCATGACATATAGGTTATATATTTCTTTAAAATTAATTATTGTCTGGTATTATGTTTAATGTGGTAACAAAAAGCTTGATCTTGAAAATTAAAGCAAGATAAGTATTTTGTAGGTTCTCAAAAATTTAGAGGAACAAGGAGATCCACATAATCTGAAAACTTCCATAGAAATAGGGTACAAGTTTGGTTTTCAGAAACAAGCAGAAACCACCAGAAAGAAAACTGATGTTTTGGTTGTGTTGATTTCATTCTTCAATTATCTGATTTACATTATGTTATATGACAAACAACTTGGCCTTACAAATTCAAAGCAAGTTGAGGATATTGCAGGTTTAGCGGAAATAGAGGAAGCAGATGCAGACAAATTAGAAGAATATGATAAATCTTCAACGAATAAATACAATCAAGTGAGAAACAATCAAGATAAGTCAGAAGGAAGATCTGGATGGAAGTACAAGTAATTTCATCCTGAAACTCTAATCATCGAAAGTGCAAGTGATCCTTTGAGGACCAGATCATCACTAAAAGATACCAATTTGTTTGGCTTACTCTCATAAATTGAGCCTACCTCTATTGATGAAACATTGACATATGATGAATGGATTCTTGCAATGCAAGAAGAGTTAAATGAATTTAAGAGGAATTATGTTTTAGATATATTACCTAGACCAAAGAAGAATATTCTTTGAACCAAGTGGATTTTCAGAAACAAGCTAATTAAAAAAAGGCGAAGTGGTCAGAAACAAGGCAAGACTTGTTGCACAAGGCTACAGTCAACAAGAAGGTATTAATTACAAGACATTTGCTCCAGTAGCTAGGTTAGAAGTTATTCGTATCCTATTTTCTTTTGATGGAAATAATAACACTACATTATTTCAAATGGATGTTAAAAGTGTTTTGAAAGTTCTGAATTTTTGAATCATGTTTTTAAACTTAGGAAATCTATGTATGGTCTACAACAAGCAACTAGGGCCTAATATGATAGACTTAGTAACTTTTTGAACAAGTAGATAATACACTTTTTAGAAAATAAACTTTTTAGAAAATCAATAAGAGATGACATTTTTATTATTCAAATTTATATTGATGACATTATTTTTTGATATACTAATGGCACTCTTTGGGATTTCAAATTTATGTTGATGACATTATGTTGAATTTCAAATGAGTATGATGGGAGAACATAAGTTATTCTTAAGGATACAATTTCAACAAAGTAAAAAAGGTATATACATTCATCAAACTACATATATAAAACAGCTTATCTAGAAGTTTAAGATGAGTGATTGCAAACTTATGGTTACACCAATGCACTCCACCTGTTGACTTGAAAAAAATGATTGAGACCAAAACATTGTCCATAAAACTTATAGAGGAATGATAGGATCCCTACTTTACCTTACCACTTCCAGACCTGACATCATGTTTAGTATGTGTGTATGTGCAAAATTTCAAGCTCACCCTTCACATTTAACTAATGTTAAAAGAATCCTTAGATACCTAAAAGGAACTATCAACCTTACCTAGAAATCTCCTAAATAAAAATTGAGTTGATACTACGATTCTGATTATGCTAGAGATAAACTTGAGAGAAAGAGAAATATTGGCAACTTCACCTTTCTAGGTGACAACTTAATGTTTTTGTCAAGTAAGAGACAAAACACTATTGTAATGTCAAAAGTAGAGGTTGAGTACATTTCAACTGCTGGCTGCAGTTCTCATCTACTTTGGATGAAACATCAAATTGAAGACTACAAAATCCTAGGATTCAAAATTCCCATCTATTGTGATAACATTTCTTCCATTTTTCTAACAAAAAACCCTATCTTACATTCTATAGCTAAACACATAGAGATCAAACACCATATTCATTAGGAACTTTGTTCAAAAAGGGGTACTAAACATTTAGTTTGTAGACACCCAACACCAATGGGATGACATA
This sequence comes from Cicer arietinum, assembly GCF_000331145.2. NCBI lineage: Eukaryota > Viridiplantae > Streptophyta > Magnoliopsida > Fabales > Fabaceae > Cicer > Cicer arietinum. The sequence goes on along the minus strand of NC_021160.2, from coordinate 18,347,266 downwards.
TTCACAAAACCACTACCTAAAGATAGGTTTGACTTCACCAATAAAAACCTAAACCTTATATTCATGTTATTAAAAGAAGAAAAAAAAGACCGAAAAAAATGAAAAAAAAAAAGTCTCATTTCAAGTTTTTGTGTCTGATGACACAAGCGGGAGAAAGATATTTGATAATGTGGGAGAAAATGTTACTTAGACTTAGGAGGAGCCCCAAGTTAAGCGGAGTTGAAGAAATATAAAGAAAAGTTGTTACAAAAAATACAAGTTTTGTCATCATAAAAAAGGGGGAGATTGTTGGAACCAACTTGATTTTATACTTATAATTTTGATGTTAACAAAAGTATTTTATGAGAACAATATATTTGACTTCAAAGAAAACAAAGAAGTTATGGTCAATATTTGAAGAAGATTTCATCAAGATTTATGTACAATAGAATATGAACATAATCAATCTGAAGAATTTACAAATGAAATCTGAACAAAATACGAACATAATCAATTTGAAGAATTTATAGTCTCATTCTTAACAATATAGGAACATAATCAATCTGAAAAATTTACAAACCAAATCTGAGCAAAATGCAATTCATAATTAATCAAGGACTAAATTGAATCCTAAATTTTAACTATAAATAAATACTCAAGGTTGAATAAGAGAATCATCGAAAAGCAGAAAAGAGTAGTCTTAGAGTTCAAAGAGATAATCATTTGTTGGATGATAAATATTCTCGAAGTTTTTTTTCTTAGAGTGTGAGAGTTATTATTATTATCAGCTTTGTTTGAAGAAAACACTTAAAATTTCAATCTTTTGTATACAAACCCGATAGTGCTTTAGTTCCTTCTTCAATCTGGGATTGTCAGGTTGTTAGGAGAAGATTTGGCTTGTAGGGTCAAGGTGGTTAGTTCCTCAAAAGTATGTGATTGTCAAGCTGTTGGGGAAGACTGGCTTGAAGGGTCAGGTGCTTTGTAATTCAAGGTATTTGAATCAGTGAATTAAATCCTTCTAAATGAGGGGATTGGATGTAAACATGTTAGCGGTGAATCATGATAAATCTAAGTGTCCAATTATTTATGGCAGCCACTATTACATAGCAAAAGGATACATGTCCAACACAATAAGGGAAGCTCCAACGTCTTATTCTGGCCCATAATGATTTCACAAGAAGATTCCATAAACCCTAGAGGAGATCTCTATATAAACTGAATTCCCTAGGTCATAAAGGTAAATACATATTTTGATCTAAATTCCTCTCATACTTTGGAAAATTCTTAATTGATGTCAGAGTGAGTGGAGGTACACCTCCTCCTTGAACAAGCAGGTGAAGGAGGAATCCTATTTTATCACATCTCCAAGATACGAGTTATTCAGCTCAAGCTGCAATATTCAAGAACTCCAGTACGAAATAATGACATTCCACCATCACCCTTCAAACTCTTGAGTTTGACCCATGGGCTCCTAGAAGACGGTACTCAAAACAACTAACATGAAGATTGAACCTTAGCCTCAAACCACCCAACATGATGGTCGAACAACTTTTCCTCCATCAAACTCACGAAAATGCTCGAAGTTCCAGATCAACCACAACATGATGTAGAGAGAATGATAATCAAAGAGTAGAAGAATCCATTTCATGTTTATCAGAGGTAGAGGTAGATTATCATAATTTATGTTTAAGTTCATCAGAGGCAAAAAAATTGAGACAATGCTTTGCGCTATTAGAGGCACTACAATATAATGTTGGTTTGCGTTTCAGACTTAGCGAAGAGAGGCCACTACGTGTTTTATCTTTGTCTTCATCTATTTTTTAGAGGATACACTGAGAGTCCATTGACCGAGCATATGAATTCATACATGTGCACTTAAATTCAATGTTGGTTCCAACAACCTCCCCCTTTTTTATGATAACAAACATCTATTTTTGTGAACAATTTTTTTGGGATTATGAAAAAACAGAGATAAATAGTAATAACATGTTATAGTAAAGCTCCCCCTAATAATATGCATGTTCATTTCATAAGATGAGATAAATTCTAAAAGAGTATCAATATGAATTAAAAAAATAAAACAGAAGTTCATAAAGAAATATATATTACTTAACATTTCTAAAAAAGAATTAAGCTAAGGGTGGTCTGAATGTCCTCCTGATTTTTGACTGTTTTTCCCTAAATGCCTCAGTCTTTGCAATAAGACGATCAAACTCTTTCTTTTCTACCAATAGGGATAAATCCAACATGGGGCCAAATGGAGATGCAAAGAGGTTAATAGACGTATAAATTGTATATCATAGAGTCGCTTTAACATGAGCATATAGAGTGCAAATATCGATTTATGGGATGACCACAAGAAGCTGCAATGGTGCAAATGGAGCAACCCCTAAAGGTTCTTAAATGACATCACCAGAGAGAGAATGGGAAACCTTGGATGAACCTAATCGGCCAGCAGTGAGGAGTTTACGGGACCAATTGCTTGTTACTTTCTAGAGTTGTACCATCCACAAGTAGATGATTTCCGTTGTTTATCTGAAAGCCGCAAAATTATGTGAAGGCAATGGCATACCATGATCCCTATTGTCCCGAATCCAATTTGTAACAAAAGATAGGACCTTGTTCACTAGGTCGAAACATCATTAGGATATAGAATTTGAGCATGTTGGGTTCGGGTTTGAGAGATTTTGGCAGAAAGGGAGGTAAGGAATATATGAAAGTTAGGGAAGCTAGGTGCAGTGGGTTGGGTGAAGGGGATGGTGATAGGGGAGGTAGCTGAGTCCAAAGATAACATTGGGAGGGAAAGTTAAAAAAGTCATCTGATGAAGAGTCAGGGACTAGGTTGACAATGGTGTGTCCAATAGGGATTGTGTTGAGGGGAGAAGAATGTGGAGGAGGCGCAATAGGGAAAGAGTGAGAACATGATGTTAAGGTAGTGGAAGGGTTGTGAGAGTTAGTGATTGTGAGTGAACGTGAGTTTTCAACAACAACAAAAACGAGGGTGCACGTGCGAGACACTTGTCATAATATCTCATCTTTTTAAAAGTAAAATATTACACATTCATGAGTAATTGATTTTAAATGAACTAGAGTCACAAGTAAATTCAATTTCATCAGAGGCAGAGCATCAACTTTTTTTTAACTAGCCACTATATTTTAGTAGAGGAAACACATGCAGAGAATTTAAAAATCATTCTTTAATAAACATAATTTTGAGATGTTTCTTTATAAGGTTGAATATGTCCTGAATAGAGGGATTTTTGAAAATATCAGCCAACTAATGATCAGTGTTGACAAATTTAATGTCTAAAATACCCTAATGGACATAATCCCTAATAAAGTGATGTTTAATTTCTATATGTTTTCCCCTAGTGTTTAAAATTGAGTTTTTGGTTAAACAAATGGTTGAAGTGTTATCACAGAAGATATGAATGTTATTCTCATAAATTTTGAAGTCTTCGAGTTGTTGCTTCCTCCATAAAAAGTGAGTGCTACAATTAACTACTAAGATATATTATGTTTTTGTTGTAGACATAGCAATAGTGCTTTATCTTTTGCTTTACCAAGAGATCAAATTGTCACCTAGGAATATGTAGTTTCCACTAGAGTTCTTTCTTTCTAGCATATCACCAACATAGTAAGGATCGCAGTAACCTACTTATTAGTACTTAAAGGATTGCTTATAACTCAAACCAAGTTTAGTAATGCCTTTCAAATATCTAAAGATCATCTTAATAGTTGTTAAGTGAGATTCTTCATAATTAGATTGAAATCTTGCACACAAACACACACTAAACAAAATATCAGGTCTAGAGCCAATAAAATAAAGGAGGGAACCTATCATACCTCTCTATACCTTTTGATCTACCTTTTTACCTATCTTATCCTTGTCAAAAGAATAAGTTGGATGCATAGGTGTGGACATTGGTTTACAATTATCCATTTTGCACTCTTTAAGTAGTTCTCAGGTGTATTTGGTATGGTGAATTAGTACATTCTTTAGGTTTTGATGAATTTGAATTCCAAAAAAGAATTTGAATTATCTCATCATACTCATCTCAAATTCACTATGCATTGACTTAGAAAATTATAGGCAGAGATTGTCGTTAGTGGAACCAAAAATAATATCAACAACATATAATTGAACAATGAGAAGGTCATTCTTATATGACTATTAAATAAAGTAGTGTCAACTTGACCTTTTTCAAAATTAATTTCTATAAGAAAGTTGCTTAGTCTGTCATATCAAGCTCTTAGAGCCTATTTTATACCATATAAATATTTCTTTATTTTGAAGGCATGGTCTGGAAATTCATTGTCTTTAAAATCAGGAGGTTGTTTGACAAATATTTCTTCATTTATGTAACCGTTTAAAAAGTCAAATTCAGTATTTTTTTCACAAGTAGGAATATGACTAAGTCAAAATCAGGAGGTTCTTGAACTTTCACAAGTAGGAATATGACTAAGTCAAATTCAGTATTTTTTCCTTTGTCAAAATATGAATCATATCTTTGCAAAAAGTAAATGTATTTTCTTGTGAGTCTTTCTTCTTGTAAAACAATTTTTAATCATATCTTCTTGTAAATAATTCATATCTTCTTATGATACATCTTGATCAAATCTTCTTGTAAATAATTAATATATTCTTGTAGATAAATCTTAATCAAATCTTCTTGGAAATAATTCATATCTTCTTGTGGTAAATATTGATCAAATCTTTTTGTTAATAATTCATATCTTCTTGTGAAAAATATTGATAAAATCTTCTTGTAAATAATTCATATTTTCTTGTAGATTAATCTTCTTCTAGATAAATCTTGATCAAATATTCTTGTAAATCTTGGTCAACGATTTTCTTCAATTATAAATTTGAATCAAATCATTGAGTTTGTTTCTAAAAATCCACATGATTTCGATTGGCTTCTTTTCTCTAGGGCTGAGGACTAGATCCCATACATCATTACTTTTGAATTGATTTAGCTCTTCTTGCATAACTAGTATCCATCCATCATCAGATAATGCTTTGTTTATGGATGTAGGCTCAATTTCAGAGAGTAGTCCAAACAAAGATGTTTCCTTAAGAGCAAATATGGTTTTCAATGGATCTTTGTGTTGCCTATGATCAATGATTCTTGATGCGATGACATGTATTTCTATCCTATTTTGAATTTTTGATGCTCTTGATCTAAGTTGTTTGGTGGATCCTCTTGTTCATTTTGGATTGGATTTGACGCTTCTTCAGTTTTATCTGGTTCCTCTGAAGTAACTAGTTCCTCTACAATCTTTAAATTTGTAAAGTTTACATCTAGCTTTGAGTTTTTAAGGTCAAGCTTTTTATCATCAAACTTGACATGGATTGATTTCTCAACAATCAATGTATCTTTATTGTATACTCTATAGGCTTAAGACCTTTCAGAATATCCCAAAAGAATGAACTTTTGAGATTGTGAGTTAAACTTGCCACAATTATCTTTGGTGTTTAAGATATATCAAATACATCCAAACAGATGAAAATATGAAATGTTTATATTCTAAATGTAACATATAGTGTTTGCTATTTTTGCCCAGAAGTTCTTGGCAACGTTCATTTCGTGAATCATGGTGTGTGCCATATCTTGAAGAGATGTGTTTTTCCGTTCTACAACACAGTTTTGTTGGGGTGTTATAGGAGAAGAAAAGTTATGCAAAATTCAATTCTCTTCACATAAGTTTTCAAAAAGGTTGTTTTTAAATTCACCTCTATGATCACTACGAATCATTGTTATACAAAATTTTTTTTTTGAAGGTGCAAACATGAGAAGGGGTTGAATTGTGTTTCATTAAGTTGATAATTTTTTCATTATTTGATAAAACTGGTTCAAACTCGATGATTTACTTGGAGTAGAAGCAATAACAAAACTAAGGAGTGTAGGAATAACATGACACAAGTAATTTATATTAGTTCACCACTAACTTGGCTACATCTAGTCCCTTCACTTTGAAGGATTTAATCCACTAATTCAACAAGCTTGACAACCCCAAATGTTTGAGGTACACACACACCTTGACTCTACCATCCAATTCTTCTCCACACAATATGACAATCCCATATTTTTGAAGCCACACTAACACCACTATCAAGTTTGAATATAAAGGTTTGAACTTGAGTAGTTGTTTCTAACAAGCTGATTATAACAATGACTATCACACTATAAGAAGAACACTTAGAAAATATTTCTCATTCAAACAAGTCTTTCTCTTTTTGAACTCTAAGATGAATTTGGAGTTTTGAGCTTGAGTTCTTCTACTCTTTTCTGATTTTCAGATGATCTTCATCTTCAGCCTTGAGTATCTATTTATAGATAAAGTTAGGGCTTAAATTTATTCCTCGTTTAATTCTGAATTGTCTCTTCATTCCTAGCTTGGTCAATAATGATCTTCTTCAAAAATAATTATAAACAATAAGTTTTTTGATAATATGTTTTTTTAGTCAATTCTTAATTTATGAATCCAATATGACCAGTTCTTCTAGATTGATTATGTTCGTATTTTGTTCAGATTAAGTTTATATATTCTTCATATTGATTCTATTTGTATTTTGTTCATATTGAATTTGCAAATTCCTCCGATTGGTACTATTCATATTTTGGTCAAATTGAGTTTATAAGTTCTTCAGATTGATACTATTCATATTTTATTAAGATTACTTTTGCAAATTCTTCAGATAAAACTACCTTCCTATTGCTTGCTTTGATCTGGACGAGAATATAATGTTGGACCGGTTCTTGAACTTTCACAAGTAGGAATATGACTAAGTCAAATTCAGTATTTTTTCCTTTGTCAAAATATGAATCATATCTTTGCAAAAAATAAATGTATCTTGATCAAAATTTTAATCATTTCTTCTTGTAAATTTTTTTTAATCATATCTTCTTATGATATATCTTGATTAAATCTTATAAATAATTAATATCTTCTTTTAGATAAATCTTAATCAAATCTTCTTGGAAATAATTCAGATCTTCTTGTGGTAAATATTGATCAAATCTTCTTGTTAATAATTCATATCTTCTTGTAAATCTTGATAAAATCTTCTTGTAAATAATTCATATTTTCTTGTAGATTAATCTTCTTCTAGATAAATCTTGATCAAATATTCTTGTAAATCTTGGTCAACGATTTTCTTCAATTATAAATCTGAATAAAATCTTATTTTAAATTGTCTTAAAATATACAAATCTTCTTTCATACTCTGTGAAGTCAAATATATTGTTCTCATAAAATATTTTTGTTAACATCAAAATTGTAAGTATAAAACCAACTTAGTTCTAACACTTTTTCATATCGCACTTGTTTGCATAAGATAGTGAATACCTTATGTGACTTATCTTTGTGTTTAGGAATTTTACCCATGTCCATCAACAATAATCATCAACAATAACGAGTCCATAATTTTTACCACTGAAAGAGGAAATCCTTATAGGGCCAAAAAGATCAATATGTAAAAGTTCAAGTGACCTAGTTGTGGAAACAACGTATATAGAAGAAAAATAAGATTTTGTTTGTTTCCTTTTCTGACATGCTTCACAAAGAACATATGAGTTGTACTTAAGATTAGGCAAGCATCTGACTAATTCAAATCTTTTTAAATTTGAGATTAACTTCAAGTTGGCATGTCCTAATATTTTATGTCATATCAGTTGTTCATCGCTTACAGAGATAAGACACTTGACGTCTTGTTTATTCAAATTAGATAAGTTTATTTTGTAAATAGTATTGACTTATTTCCTTTCATGACTTTTGCTGAAGACTACATCACAACCATTGTCGCTTAATTGACTTATGATCAATATATTATGCATTAGTCCTTTTACAAATAAAATATTCTTAATAAAGGGAAGAGAGCCATGGACTATTGTGTCGTGACCAATGATATTACCTTTCTTATCACCTCCAAATCCTACGAATCATCCATTCTGGAGGGTTAGGTTTTGGAACATAGAATTTTATCCCATCATGTGTCATGAAATTCCACTAACCAAGTACCATGGCTGGTGTTTCAACTTTGTTGCTAAGAATATCTGCAAGATAGATTATGTTATCGTTAGATACCCAAATTTGGTTGGGTCCTAGTTTGTTGGTCTTGAAAGGTATCTTATCTTTCCATGTTTTCAACGTAGAACAATTATTCGATTGTGACCTTTCTTATGATTGTAAGCACAAGCAATATCAGGTTGAAATAATCTAGGATTTTATGTTGTTTCTTCAAAGCCTATGTTGCGTTTATTGTTTCTATGGACACTATAGATCATAGAAGCTTGTTTTCTTGTGTTTATGCCTTTAGCTAGAAACTCTTGATAGGCTATTTCATACTTAACATTGTTGCAATCTTTATCCTCTAAGGATTCAGAAAGTTTTTCTTTTAGAGTTAGGTTTTGCTTTTCAGGTTTTCAAAATCTTTTTCAAGGTTATTGCATTTGATTGTTAAAATGACATGAGCTTTTTTGAGAGACTTAAGTTTTGAAAAAACCTTATAATTTTGTCGAGAAACTCGTTTAGCATATTTATGAGTTCATATGGGATAAGTTAGAAAATATCTCAATTTCTTCATCAGTAGCCGCAGAGTCAGCATAAGCCATCAGAGCCATGTTTGCATGCTCTTCATCTTCATCAAGTAATCCCAATTACCCATAAGACCTTTCTTCTAAGTCTTGAAATCTTTCCTATAGAATTTTCCTTTCTCAAGTTTAGGACATTTTGATTTAAAATGACATGGTTAACTCTTTTAAGAAAACATTTCTTGAGATAAAGGATAACTTTTGATCATCTAAGTCTCCACTCTGATATTCACATTCTTCTTCCTTTGAGTCTTTAGTTGCTTCCAAAGCCTTACAATTTGTCTGCTTTCCTTGGGATCCAAAAGCCTTGGATTTAGACTATTTATTGGGCTCGTATTCGACTAGTTCAATCTCATGGGATATGAGTGAACTCTTTTGCTCTTCCAGAGGCGGTTTGGTTAAGTCCTTGGTTTCTTAAATAGTTTCTACCTTTAGTCTCCACTTGCTGGGAAGAGTTTGTGGATCTTTTTGACATGGTCAACAATAGTGTAACTCTTTTAGAGAACTATCAGTCTAGAAACTAGAGTTTGGAATCTAGAATTTTTTTTTTCAATATCTTCAGTTTCTACCATCTGAAAGAGTTCATACTTTTTTATGAGCAGGTTAGATTTGGTTTCGTATACTTGCTCGTTTCCTTCGTAGTTAAGAACTAGAGCATAAAAGATACTCTTAGATGTTTCTTTGTTACTGCATTTTTCAAACTCCTTGAAAGTGATAGCTTTCATAATGAAGGTTATGGCTTTATGATGTATTTTGTATTGTTTATTTTGATCAACATCGAAGTTATTTCTAGATATGTTAGTACTAGCAACATCTTTATGAACCTCATAGCCATCTTCTACTATGCCCTAGAGTTCAAGATTGTGAGAGATAAAAAAAATATTGAGTATGTAATTCTAGTACTCGAATCTTTCTCCATCAAAAAGAGGAGACTTGTTAACTTTTCCGTTTGTAACTTCTTCACCATAGTTACCCATACAAGATAAAAACCTTTACTAAAACACGGTTAACTGCTCAACTTTGAAACATGACTCTCATACCAATTGTAGAACGAAAAAAACACAAGAAATGGGGGATTGAATTGTGTTTTTAAAAACTTTTTTGCGACTATACTCAAGGTAAAGAAGATAATACACGAGTGTGAAAGAAGAACAGAGCAATACAACAATTTATCTTGGTTCATCATCAACATGGTAGCTATGTTCAGTCCCTTTACCTAAAGGATTTAATCAACTAAATTATCACTGAATTTGACTTACACTTAAACACCTACTAGTCACACTGATTATGTTCAATTTTCTCAACCTTCTAGCTTAATACAATCAAGTTCATAAGAAAGACAGTGAAGTAGTAATTTTGATTTACAAGGAAGGGGGGTTTGAATTGTAAATGTTCCTATTTAAAAATTCCTGGAAAAGTCTAAAGATTTAACTCAAGAATGATCTTGGTTGAGAAAACAGAAAACAGAAAACGTTCTTGGTTTTAACTAGAAAACTGACAACGTTCTTGGTTAGCTTAAAAACAAAAATTCAGTTTATGTTTTAACCCAGTTAATCAATCAAGCTTAATAAATAAAGAGATAAGAGAAAGAATATCACACAAATATGTATCCTGGTTCACCCAACTTGGGTTACGTCAAGTCCTCATAATTATGAGATTTTCCACTAAGTGTTCAAAACAAAGAGCCTTCTTGGTTTTATAGCACCTAGCTTTAATCAACCTTGATCTATTTGAAGATATGTTCCTTTCCACCCATAAAGCAATTTAATCACATATCAACCTTGATAGGATTTCTTACAATCTATTCAAACTATACTAAACTCTTATAGTTTGAGTTTTACAATAATAATGAGATTGTTTTGATAGAATTTGAGATGTCTCAACTCTTGTTTGAGAGTCAATTCTTTACAAAGAATTCAGTACAATAATAACAGAGTATGATATATAATTAGAACTGAATCTTTCATGCGACAATGAGAATTTCATGTATGTGAATGTGAATGATTTGTGAGACTTGATAGCACTTGAACTTCTACTCTTTCCATGGGTATTGGCGTTTCTCTTATAGGTGATTTGAAGCAATTAATAATGGTTAAAAGAGTTGTTGGTAGTGCTCTATAAGTTTTGACCAAAACCAATATATATGATTAAAAATATTTCAGCCATTGAACATTTTTGAAACGTGTTTGATTGGGTTGGTTTATTCGTTCTTGATCATATTGCCTTTGTGTTTAATGATCCTTTATGTTTCATATGTATTTTTTGATGTTATATATTCGATCTGGAGACTTAATTTTGTCCAAAACAGTTTAGAAAATGATAATGAACTTCTGCAGAATTAAGGAGAATGATACTGCACTTTCTGCAGAAACGAAGATTGATTATCAATCTGGACTGTTAGTTATTGAACTTTCTGGAGATTGATGATCAATCTGGAGGTTCAATTTTGATCATTCTAGATGACTTCCTGATGTCTTGTACAAATCAAGATTCATTAACTTTCTTGACAGTTTGGCTGAAGAAGGTTCAGACTCATTTTGACTAACTTGATTCATGACCTATTATTTTAGTGATTTGAATGCCTTCTTTGACTAGAATGAATCCTTCTTTTTCCTTGCCAAGTACTGATAACCTTAGTATAAAATTCAGAGGCATAATCTTCTTTGAACTAATGGAGATTGATTAATCTTGAGGCTGTGATGATCAATCTTGATCTTGGAGAACATTCTCCGTTTTACCCAAAATGTCCTTGTTTCTTTATATGTTCAGTTTTTATCTGATTTCTTTACTTTGTTTGATTCCTATCTTTGAATTAATTCACTCAAAAGCACAAGTTAAATTAACATAACATTTTAGAATCATAATTAACATTCTTAATTAACCTTTGTTTATTTTCATCAAAACTTTAATTTGAGAGTTTGTCTTAACAGGCAGCCACTACTGGGTTAGGTTACAACAAAAAGGTTTTGAGGTCTATTTTAATAAGCTCTTACAAAGAGTGTTTACAATTTTTACTTCAAAAAGGTTCTCTTAGCACTAAAAGATTATATTAATATGACATATGTGATTATCGCTAATTACGTGTATGTAGTGTATTGTTTGTTGTTGTTTTTCTTTGTTGATGGAGGCACATCCTTTATAGAGTACAATTAGGATTTATGGTTATTGTACTAATTGTAGAAAATTAGTATAATCCATGAAGTTTTGCATTATATCTTTGTGGAATTGATTTGACAAAGAAACTTTCAAGAAAAACATTGATCTTATAGTGATTAGTTGTAGCTGATTAAAATAGTTGGGAACTAGATGGAAGGATTATCATAGAGTGTCTTGAGATCTTTAGACAAGTAACTAATTCACAATATGTATTAGAGGATGCGCAAATAGTTATCTTCTGAGTGTTGTGTTGAAACCAAGTTGGTCCCATGAATAATTCCTTTGTGTGGTTTTGATTTCAACATAGATATTTTGTGAGAATAATTTATTGCACTAATGACTTCATTAAGTGTACGGAAATTAGGACAATAAATCAAAAGAAGATATCAGAAGCAAGAAATAAGAAGAAAATTATTAGAGGAAAATATAAAAGGAACATAATAGAGGATGATATCATAAGAATTTCTTCACATCAGTAAGAACCGAATACTCTACTTTAGCACCCGCCAATTGAGAAGAAATACTTTCCTTTTAGGATTCTAAATCTTAAGCATCCTTAAACAATTTGTAGTTGGCTCCAGAACAGAGTTCCTTAACATGGGCAAATTTATCTTTAAGGTATGTTATGATATTCTTAAGATCGAAATGCTTCCCAGTGAGTTCGGCAACCTCAGAATGTAGAGTTTCCACCCCAGAAACAAACTCATGGTAAACATTCATCATAGAAGCACGCACTGCAAATACTTTGCACAAGTGCAACAAACTCTTTGCTAGGATGTTATGACGACCAAGAAAACCAGCATCAGCTAAACTCACTACATCGGATTCTCTAACCATAGCTCTAAGTCTAGCAGGATTTTCTAGGTGTTCACCAGAAGTAACAATGACGAATGTAAGGGATTTTGTAGTTATCGTTATCCCCTTTTCAAAATAGGGAACATAAACCAGACGAGTATGAACAAGCTTTTTTTTTTCCTTTTTCCTTCTCATACCATCATCTAGATCTATGAAGGTTGGACTTTTTCTAGCCAACGCTGGAGTAGTTTCGTGAGGAGAAGTTGGGAGGTCGGCAACGTAGGAACATCCACGGTCTTTTCCAATGGATTATTAGGGTTTGAAGGAACTTGAGGAGGAACTGAAGAAGATGTTTTGGCACCCTTCGGTTTATATTTTTTCATGAAGGACAAAAAGGTCATATTTCTTGAAACAGAAAGGAAGAAAGTTAGAACCAAGGGAATAAAAATACACAAAATACAACTATACAACACTAATTTGAATAACCACCTAAGAGGTAATTAGTGTCTTTTTAATTACGGCAAGCCAATAGCTCTCTAGTATATATATACAGTGAGATGTGTATTGAATATTTCCTTGGGCGTCCAACACCGGGTTCTCTTTTTTATTGACCATAAGTTATTTTTCGAAAGCATCCACAAACGACCGCAAATGATTAGCTTTATAGAGATTGGCAAGGCTAAGCTCTTCCAACTTATATGTCACTTCATCTTGCTTACAGTTCAAATAAGCTTTAGCCCAAACCATCAAAAAGTGATCATGGCAAGTCACCTTTGTTAACCATCCTTGTCAAGGACAACATCACCATTCTTATCATAAATTGGGTTCATAATGCAAATATTCCTATGGGCCTCCTCTAACCTCACCACAACATAGTAGTATTGTCTTTTGAACCCCTTCAATGAATTTGTGAAAAGCAAAAAAAAAACATTTTTATTTTGCTCAAAAGAAATGTGGCCTTGTTTCAATTTAGAATTTTCTTTATGCTAGTGTAGCCTAGAGATATTAAAGAAGAAAGGAACATAAGGGACTAGTTTTAGGAACCGACACATAATCTGGAAGGCCATGATATAAGCCCAACAATTCGGATGAAGCTGAGAATGGGTGAGCTATGACCTAGAAGGGCTATCTCAAACGTTCTAAAAGGAAGTCGAAGTCCCATATGTCGGAAAGTAGACTCATACATAGTAATTGCATAATTATCTGGATCGCTACAAATTATTTTTTTCCATTCAGGCTTCCTAGTTGTCCAATCCTCCTTGGGCCTAGTTTCCTAAAACATTTGACGAATCGTTCCCGTCTTTCGAATACAGGAAAACGGTTCCAAGAAGTTCGTCAGTCACCTTGTTCATGTCCTAGAAGTCTGGGGAAATACCTGTAATTGTGAAGTCGACGCCTTATCAATAGCCATTTCAAATCTTGTTCGACCAAAAAGGATGAGAGCAAGTGAAGATAAAAGTCACATCCTTTCATCCATTTTGATGAAGAAGGAAGGAAGCTTAAACCCATATCTAAAACCACCAACAATGGTGGAGAAAAATAAGCAAAAACCCCAAAACCAACATGAACTCGTCGCAGACGGATGCCAAAATCAAGATATTGTGAGACAAAGGCATAACATACTCATTATAACAACAAGAAACACCAATGAAATCAAAAAGAAGAAAGAAGGGAGACTCACAAGAAAGTTCCATTGAAAACATATAAGGTTGAAGCAGTCCACACCAAAGGTTGCCCAAAAGTTTGCAGAGAGATTTCAAGATTGCTCAAGAGTATATAAGGAAGTTCATGTTTTTGAAAATCGAAGAAAACATTCTCAAAATGTTTCCCTCTATTTATAACCTAAATCCACATAATGAATCTGAATCCTAATGCACACATCCAATGACCTTAAAAAGTCTAGATCGAGAAACCCTATAAGTCCAATAAGCACCTAGGGTGGTGATGATGATTACTCAAGCTTAACATGTGTCATTATGAAATGATTGAAAAGACGCCTCAAAAGAAACCTTATGACACGGTGCTTAATGAAGCAATCATTTGTAGTCTAGACCCCACAATAGTAGCGAACAACTTTGGATATGAGACTTTTCGAAATCACAAGTGAATCTGAAGTTCCATGCTGAGATACATAAATTCCTATTTCAGTGAATCTTTATTTCATCGTATGACTAACTTAGAGGACAATTGTTTTGGGTCGGACTCGCATCCACCTAGTTTAGGCCCAATATCGCGTCGACCCAAACCCAATACGTTGCATAGCATAACCTTTTTGAATTTAAGGCAAAATACTCAACCAAATGGAATCCAATGTGATGGTCTACCCTAGATCACATGGACTTCCAATCACTACCATTGGATGAAAACCCTACCACGACTGTAGCCACTAGATGGCAACCTTCTATTATATAGCAAAAAGACACACGTCGAACACCATGAGGGAAGCTCCAACGGTCATCTATTGGTCCATAATGATTATCACATGAAGATTCCATAAACCCTAGAGAAGATCTTTACATAAACCGAACTCCCTATGTCATAAAGATACATACAAATTATGACTTAAATTTCTCTCATACTCTGGAAAATTCTTACTTGATTGTTGGAGTGGGTGCATGTACACCCCCTCTTTGTAAGAGGAGCTGACAAAAGATTCATACTTTATCACCTCTCAAAATACAAGCTATCTAGGTCAAACTCCGATATTTAGTAACTCCAATATTGAATAATTTTTTTTGATATTTTATGTAATCTTTAACTTTTATTAAAAATCATCTATATTTTATAATTAATTAATATATATATATATATATATATATAACATATATAATTTATTAATTTATAAAAAAGTATGCCACCAAATTCCGAAGTATTTAGAGGACCCTACTTATAAAATCATTCGCAACTACGTGAGAGGAAGCTGGAAACGCGTTTTTGTCTTCGCTGCAACGTCACAACTACAAAAGTCTCTTTCGGCTTTATTGCTTTGCCTCTTAGTCAAAGAGAAATACATACATTCAATTCATCTTTATATCTTTTCCTTTATGTTGTTCGTTGGGCTGAAAGGCAATTACGAATTACCAACATCAATATATTTTACTTGTAAGAGAAAAAACTCAATATATTTTAAGTTATCTATCAATTGATATTTCTTTTAGAAACAAAAGTAAACTCTTGATCATATTTCTTTTACTCTGACATAAGTAAATTGGTTGTCATGAATAAAATTTATTTAAAAAAAATATTATAATAACCATTTTAACAATAATTTACAGAAAAATATTTAAAAAAATCATAATAGTTCTGAATTTGACAATAGGTTGATATTTCCTTATAATTATATTTTTTCAATTAAACAATTATATTTTAATATGTTTATATTTTACTATGTCTAATCTTATGTAATTTTAATTGCAATTTATAAATTAATTATGTATTTTATACATTTTATCATTAATAATGTAGTAAGGTGTGTGGTATATATTAAAATAAAATCGTAAGCAAATTGATTGTACGCAATTTGTAAAGGAAAATTTAAGAATTAAAAATAGGTTACATCTAATAAAAAATAATATTGATTTAATTATATTATATTTATTAGTCCACCTATCCATTTTTTATTGTGTTTTGTTGCAAATATGTTTTATTAAAATTTATTGTATAATATCAATTTTATTTTAATTCTTTTGTTTCAGTTTTATAATATTTTTGTTATCAAAATTTATTTAAACTTTAGTTTTAATATTTATTTTTATTAAAGAAAGTTTAAATGAGTTGGATTATGAAACTTATCAAAATCATAATAGACTTCAAGAATAAAAAAATACTCTATTTGATAGATGTACTTACAGATTATCTACTAAAGACATCCTCAAATCAGGGAAGTTTCAATATTAGTTTTGTCTAAAACAAATTAATGTCGTGTTAATTAATGCTTGAAACCAATTTTAGTTTCAAGTAAGAGGGGATATGTTGATACATCGGAAGCTCTATACGCTGAAAAATTTGAATGTTAGCTAAATGTCATGTTAATGCTTTTATCTCCACATATTAAGATCTGATTAGTTTATTGTTATGATTTTTAATTCAATTTTAAAAAAGCAATCTAATTTTGAAACTATTACTAAACCTATTTGAATTGATTTATTTAAATTTATATTAAATAAGAATTTTTGAAATTATTTATAAATTTTATAAAAACAACTTACAATATTATATAAAAATATTTGAAATTATTTGTAAATTTTATAAAAACAACTTACGATATGACTATGACCTAAATTTAACTAATTTTCTTAAAGACAATTTTCTCATATTCTAGTTATTTCATAAGATTTAAAAGGATTAACTTAAAGGCAATTTCTTCAAATTCTAGTTAGAGTGATCAATTCATATTGATACAATTAATGTATTTTTCAAATTATTATCAATAAATATCTACGAGTTCTACGGTTCAATTAAAAATAAAATATATATTAATATTATAAATTTTTTAATCAATATTTTTTTAATTTATTCATATATATACTACTATAATATATATTAAAATTAATTAAATTAAAAGTTTTAATAATATCACAATATATTAATTTTTTAAAGTATAGTAGAAGTCTCGATAAATATTTGTATAAGAAAACAATACTTACTCCATTGGTGAAATATTGGCCTCACTCCCATGACTTGCCTCCGAAAATTATGCCAATGACATGACCCTGTCGTACATACTTTGTCTAAAAACAATGAATATTCACAAATGACAAGCAAACATGGGTTATTGCCTCATTGGGTCACTCCATTAATGTTAATAAACAACACAAACAGACATACTTTTTTTTATTATTTTCTTATGATAAACGAAAAGGGTGTGAGTGAACATTTTGTTTGAGAATCGACAGTCATATTAGAGGAAGTTCAATAAGATGGCAAAATTAATGAGGCAGACAGAAGCTGTAGCATTTACACATCGGAGAGTGACATACAGTCGTACACATTAATACACATAGTGACCACCGACACTTTAATATTAATGTCCAGTTTATTTTTTAAAAACATTTTTAATTTTCATTTTTTAAACACCGAAGACAAACTTAGAAAAATGTATTTTAAAAATAATAAAAATAAAATTTTAAAAGAAAATAAAAACATGAAATAGTGAGGAATGTATTATTTTAAAATTTTGAAAATGTTAGATTTATTTTAAAAATTTGTATAAGAAAATAGTGAGGAAATGTATTACGATTTATGTCCATCATTAAGCAAAATGAAAATAAAAACATGAAATATGAGAAATAAACGAACCCTAAAATATTTCTGGTTTACTGTGACTTCCTTTTATGATCATTATTCAAGGCAAGTTCTATGTTTTACTGTAGGTTACTAAATGAAAATTGTATAAATAAAAAAAACAAATACAAGAAATTACTGTAAATCAGTTTTTTATGTATGAATTTTTCGCACCTAAAAAATATAATTTTAGGAGTAAGAAGTTATCATTCTCTTTGTCAACAACTAACATCATTCTTTAAAAATAAAAGTTAATAGTTAATTAATTTTAAGTATTTGTTATATTAACTTGAATCAATATGTATCTCATACTCTATTTATTCTACCGTAACATTTGTTAAAAAATAATTATCTTAAAACATAAATTTTGATGAACTTTTTAAATTTTCAATCAATTCATTTTTTTAATTGTCGAATTATTTTATAATTAAAATTATATGCATTACTTTTAAATTTATTATCCTTAACTTTACTTTATAAAAAAGATACATTAATAATTTAATAAAATTATTATTTTTCTTTCATTATTCTTATTTTAATTTATGAAAAATAATTTAATATGACAATTAACTTATATTTTCAAGGACCAACTTTATGATAATTATTAATTAAAATTTTATAAATTAGTCCCCACTACCCATTAGACTCGATGTAGAACTTGCCAATATTTAATTTAGATAGCGACTCACAAGTCACACAGCTTGCAACCCCCTTAAATTCGATTTCAAAGTCCTAACTATAACAATTTTTCTTTCTTTGGGTACAATATGTTTTATTAGAACTACAACAATGTCAAAACAACCCGCACCATAAATGGCAATGACATATAAACTCCAACATATCCTTTAAAAATTATTCTCGCACATTAACAAAACTTTATTATTATTATTATTATTATTATTATTATTATTATTATTATTATTATTATTATTATTATTATTTTAAGGTTTAATTATGCATAGTTCGTGTAAATTAATTGAATTCCAATAACAGGATTTTTTTTAAAATATTTCACTTTTTAAAAATCTACATCTAATTGTCCTACTTTGAAAAAAAAAATACAAAAATACCCTACTTTTCAAAACCTAATAGATGATCTCAAAGTTAGGGTGCGATGAACTGAAGGAAAAAAAATTTGTATTCATAATAGAAGGTGACATTCGGGGGATGCAACCATGGACATTAATTTTTTCTCTTCATTTTATTAAATCCGTTATTGATTATTTAATAAATTAAAAAAAATTAAAATATTAAAAAAAATTAAAATACTATTAATAAATAATAATAATAATAATAAAAATAATAAATAATAGTAATAATAATAAATAATAATAACAATAATAATAATAATAAAGTAAATTATATTATAAATTTCAAAGAAAATACATTAAAATGAAAGAGAAAAAAAAACATCAATTTTGAGTAGATGTGCCAGCAGTGTTGTATCATTTTAACAACTCACTCATATTTTGTAGATAAATTTAAATTATTTTAACAATAGGTTGTTTTGCATATAAATTTTCAAACTCAATTCCAATTATCAGCAATACCACATCTCATGTCGACCTCACGATAGTTGTTTAAATTTATCTATAAATTAGGAGTGATTTGTTAAAATGACACTGCTAGTACATCTATTCAAAATTGATAATTGATGTATTTTTTTCTTTCGTTTTAATTTAATTACTTTAAAATTTATAATATAATTTTTTTATTATTATTATTATTATTATTATTATTTATTATTGTTATTTTTATTATTTTTTATTACTATTATTATTTATTAATGTATTTTATTAATAGTATTTTGATTTTTTAAACATTTTAATTATTTTTAATTTATTAAGTAATCAATTACTGATTTAATAAAAAATAATAATAATGTCAGTATATGGTCATGGTCGCATCTTGAAGATGTGACATTTTATTGGAATACAAAATATTTTCTTTAAACTCATGGCACTTAGGTCTTGCGATCACCCATTAAATTTGAAAAATAAGATATTTTAACTTTTTTTTTTTCAAAGTATGACAATTAAATTTAAATTTTTAAAAAGTGAAATATTTAAAAAAAAAAAAAAAATCCCCAATTACAACTCGTGATTGTGCTACCAACACTATTTTGTAACCGCAATTTTAGTATAATTATTATATACTAATGAATTTAATTTGTATACATCAATTAAACGTACAAAATATTTTACACCGTAGTTAAAAGGTCGGCTATTAGAATATGCAGATAGTTTAATAGCATTGAAATTGGTAACAATTTCTATTTTTTTTAATAATATAATAAGATGGAGTTAATTATTTTTTGAAATAAATATATTTTTAATTTGTATAAATTATGATTTTTTAATTTTAATTCTTAAAATAAAATTCATTCACAAAAAGTAGAGAGTTTTTTTAGAGACTAAAACTATTATTTTTTTTACAAAGAAAAAAATTAAAATAAGAAATAAAAGTGAATAAAAAAAATTTATGGAAGCTGAGAATTTTTTTATGTGGACTAAAATAAAATTTATTTTACCTTTTTCAATTATGAAAATTACATTAATTTTTATTATGTGTCTAATTTTTAAGATTAGTAAAAAATCTTTAAAATATTTAAGATGACTTTATTGTCTGGACATGCACTCCTTTTTACTACTTTAAATTTAATTACAATATATGTCAAACATTATTAAATATTTGATGATTGCGATTCACCATTAATAAAACTCTTTATACTAATATTGTATATAAATTAAATTTATACTTGACTTTTATTGAATGACATTGTAAATTTAATTTACACTAACAATTAATGTATATTTTCTTTTTTCTCTTATTATTATCCAAAATTAGTTTTTTTAGTAAATAAAAAATAGAAAAGCACTATATTATTATTATTATTATTATTATTATTATTATTATTATTATTATTATTATTATTATTATTATTATTATTATTATTATTATTATTATTAATATAAACGTTAGTATCTTAAAAACAGAAAAGTAGTACATTTAAAGTTGCCAAATCGATTACTAAATTACATGTTCATCACTAATTTTATCTTTCTTTTCAACAATATAATATTTTGTAGGACAAATAATAATAATAATATTAATATAGATTTTGTTAAAACTATTTTTAATATATATAAAATGAATTTTATAATATTAAAAAACAAATATCAAATTTTATTAAAATTTATTAAAAAATAGCAAAGTGTGTACCTTTAGATTAATATCATATTAAGAAACACAATAATAATAATAATAATAAAGATCG
>NC_021160.2:18216891-18326158 GCF_000331145.2 Cicer arietinum | reverse complement strand
ATAATAATAATAATAATAATAATAATAATAATAATAATAATAATAATAATAATAATAATAATAATAATAATAATAATAATAATAATAATAAAAATAACAATAATAATAATTTTAAAAAATGATTTTTTTATTGAATAAAATGAATTTAGTTATTTGCTTTTGAAATATCACAGTGATATGATACCAGACTTTAATGTTATACAACTAACTTGATGACAATTATCTTTCAATGACATATGATATATTTTAAGAAATTAGTATAGCTATCTGATTTTGAAATATCACAATGATTTGATACATACTTTATTGTTAAAGAACTAGATGACAATTATCTTTCAATGACACATCCGTGGTGATATATTTTATCCTTTTTTTTGTGATATTTTTATTTTTATCTTTATCTCTAAAAGACCACTTAGTTTTATTATCTGAATTTTGAGGTTTAATTTTTTAAAAATAATTACTTTATCAAAGAAATCTTATTAAACAATATTTTAAAGTTTAAGGAAGTATTAGCAGATATAAAAATACCTTATAATATCTTAGTATTATTGCAAATCATCTTATATTATCTATTGTATTAGGATTAATTTTTTATCATAGAGTATCTTACATTATTTTTTAAGATTAGTTTCATATTTCGTAGTTATTATCATAATTTGAAATTATAACAGAAATAGAAATAAAATGTAGAATTCTTGAGTAGTCTACCTCCCTTAAATATGATGTTGTGAATCTGGCTTGCTAAAAATTCATTTGGATATTTCATATTTGTAAATACCAGAAGGCTTCTTGAAATATGTGACAAGTTCATTCAAAATTCATTCAATGCAAGCTTTAGTTCTGAAAGAAGAATTTAACATCGTCATCATACTTTACACCAATCATTTTTATCCATAAATTATATTAATCAATATTTAAATTAATTGAACTTAATTAATTTTTGCAGTGAAGAAAGTGAGAGGATTATCTGCAATGCTTACACACACTGAAGCTTCTGCTTTGTTCGGTATTCTTTAAACCTTGAAGCTTTTTCTAACAATTGTAAGTATGAACCAAATTAAATTTAAAAAAAAATTGAGAAACGGAAATTATTAATAATAATAATTATATTAATGATCATTAAGCTTTTAGTACATTAAACTAGCACTTCATAGACAGCTGAACTTTTTTATATTGTAAGATAATTGAATTAAGGAAATTAAATAATGTTGTGGAAGTATTTGTATTGTCTCCTTTAAGATATCTATTAAGGCTACATGATTTTGTAAACAGACAAAGATGGTGTGGTGTTATTGTTCCCAGATCCAGTTCTTCAATTGCACTCCTTGTGTATACAAGAACCAAAGTATTCTTGTAATAGAAACAACAGCTTCAAAATTAACATCATTGAAAGATGTGAGACTGATACGAAACTGGTTTACTTAAACAGTAAATTGAAGAAAAACAGATCAAGTCTCAAATCGTCACTCCTTCTTCACATACCGTTATAAGAGATGTTGTGTTATCTCATTGCATTAGATGTTTGATTGTTGAGATTAGGTTATTTTATTTTCATTGGAAATGATATTGTTTCATTAGTGAAGTTATTTGGAGTGATTATGATAACATACTTAGTGAAATGATTAATTATTGTGCTATATATTCCTTAAAGTTGCAAATTGGATATGCTGAGCAAACTATCTTGCTTGCATTAAGCCAAGCTGCAGTGTACACTGAAGAACGTCCGTCCAACAACTTCCCCACTGCAGCTAAATTGGCTTCATCAGTTGCTGGTTTTGCTTGTCTTGGTTGGTAATACATTTTATACTGATTTTTTTTAAGCTTTCTTTCATTCATTAGTTATTATGAGTACCAAAACAAATTGGAGTTTGTTAGTCGTTATCGGCTAGTACTTTTGCAGTCTTCAACCATTTCCCCAAATTGCAAAACCATTGACAGTTTGCACATTCAATTAAATATGCTCCCGACTCTGTGGATTTGCAAACTTGTCATTTTGGTACTCCTTTAAAGGAACCAAACATGACATTTGATGCATACAAGGAGGCAGTCCTTCAGGCAAAAGAACATATCAAAGCAGGAGATATTTTCTAGACTGTATTAACTCAAAGATTTGAACGAAGAACATTCGCTGATCCATTTGAAGTCTATAGAGCATTGAGAGTTGTGACTCCAAGTCCATAAATGACTTATTTGCAGGTTTATTTCTATATAACATATAAAAATACTTCATTTGGTAAAGTCAATGTTCATCTCTTTCATGTTTTGATGATGATCATGTTTTTTGTAAACAGGCTAGGGGATGTATTTTGGTTGCTTCTAATTCAGATATTCTTACGCGTATTAAGATCTTTTCGTACATAGTTAGATTAGATTTTTAAATTAATTGATACTTCTTACTTGGTCACTTGAATGTTTATCAGAAATCTTAATGGAAAAAATATTAGAAGTGGATAGTTATCATGATCTTGTCGTGAACAGAAGAAGATTGTGAACCGTCCATTGGCTGGGACATGTAAAAGGGGAAAGACTCTAGAAGAAGATGAAAAGTTATCAGCGCAGCTCCTGAAAGATGAAAAGCAATGTGCAGAGCATGTAATGCTCTGGCTGATTTGGACACAACGACATTGGAAAGGTTTGTCATATACTTTCACTTTAACCCAGTTACATTATGTTCTTATGCAATAGTTTACGCAATTATTTTCTATATTTAAAGAAATATTGCACTCTTAACAAAAATTATGCTTATAGGTCTCAACAAGTGGATCTGTTAAAGTTGAGAAGCTTATGAATGTTGAAAGATATTCCTATGTCTTGCACATAAGCTCAACGGTGATAATCTTTTCTTTTTAGATAAGAAAATATTTATCAAATAAATTCAGCATACTAGATAATATTTAATTCCATATAATATTTAAAGGTTACGGGAGAGCTGCGAGACCATTTGACCTGTCGGGACGCCCTTCCCGCTGCGTTGCCTGTTGGAACTGTCAACGGAGCACCAAAGGTTCATAAGTTTCTTTACTCCTTTTTGTCCTTAAATATATATATTTTACTGTCCATTTCAATCTTCAGCTTCATTCTTATGCAATAACCAGTAAATGCAGGTGAGGGCCATGCAATTAATCGACGAATTGGAGGTGGCAATGCGAGGGCCTTATAGCAGAGGATTTGGATACATTTCTTTCTCAAGCGACATGGACATTGCTCTAGCTATGAGGACAATAGCATTTCCAACCGGAACAAGGTGCGACACAATGTACTCATACAAAGACCTAAACCAACGACACAAGTGGATTGCGTTGCATACCTTCAATCTGGTGATGGTATAGTTGCTGACAACCACCATGTGGATGAGCACCAAGAGTGTCAAAACAAAGTTGTTGCTCTTTCTCGATCCATCGACTTGGCAGAGTCTGCATTTGTTGATAAATAGGATAAGAACTATTATTAGGTCAAAACAAAATTTGTTGATAAATATGATAAGAACTATTATCAGGTCAAACCAAAATTCAGTTTCAGCACTGCCATTAAAATTGTTGAATGACTATATTATTCTGAATGGGAAATAAAATGCAATTACAACAAACTTAGATAGTAGTAATTATTTAGTAGAAATGGTTTGGGTCCTCCATGTCTCTCAAGTATCAACTATCAATAGTACATACTCTTCATGTATTTCTCAATTAATTATTATAAATCTGTAATGATTCTATTAAATAGTAACTATTTAATAGAATTAGTAAAATTAAATTATATTTTATTGTATATTTCAATGGTATTAATAAATTAAAATAAAAATAAATTAAAATTTTAAATTTAATTCACTGGTATTAATAATTTCGAGTTATAATTAGTAGGGAGATAAAATAAATTTAATTTAATAAATAATAATACGTTTTAGTGACAGACAATACCGTAGAAATAGACCAATTCTTTATATATATTTTCTTAGGTTTTAGTGACAGAAAATACCGTAGGAATAGACCAATTCTTTATTTATATTTATCATGTTTTTAGTGGCAGTCACTATTGTAGGTAGAAATCAAAAACTTGTAGTGACAATCCTCAAAACATGTAGTGACAATCCTCAGAATATGTAGTGACAGTCCTCAAAGTGTAGCAGGACGCCCCTTTAAAGTTGACACTAAATTTGAGTGTCACTCAAAGTATTATCGATTTTTACCTACAAATTTTTACTTTTAGTGACAAACTTTGTGTGTCACGATAAGTCAATTTTTTTGTAGTGATAAGTAATTCTTTTAATATTTTTCCAACATGCATTACCTTAATTTCTAAAAATAATACATACTATCTTTGTCCTTAAAGAGCATCTTCATACTAACTTTATAAGAAAACCCATTTCCTTAATAGCATCTTCAATACTAACTTTATAAGAAAACTCATTTTATGTTTTATAACTACTATCAAGTAGTTCATACGATGTCATGTGATACTTATAAAATTTTCAAGTCATTTACACATTTTGTTCTGGTGATTAAAATTTGAAGTAACTCTTTTTTTTATAAACAAAATTTATTGATGAGATAATAAGAGGTACTCTAAACTCATTACAAAAGATATAAAAACACACACTATATATAAAGACAAGATAAGGGACTCTTCCATCAATATGAAGAAAAAAAAATGTTTTTATATACCACTACTTTCCCAACTAATGAACCATAACCAAGACATCCTTTTGATGTTATCTACCACCTCCATCAAATTAATCACTTTTTCTTTGAACAAATATTATTTTGTTCATACCAAATGCACCACGTAGTAGCCAACCAAACTACATGACAAATTTTGTTTGCTTTTTTTTTTTTTCCTTTCACCAAAGCGTTGAAAGTAAAAAAAATTCCACCTCATCACGAGATTCACGACACTATCCCTCTAAAAACTAATCAAGCTCATTGACAATTGTCTCTAAACACTACACCTTCAAAACATAACACACCACATTGTTGATGAATGTCTCTAATCACACCTCTTTTTCAAAGATCAACTCTAGTTGCAATTTTTCAACCAATTACACACACTTTTGAAGTAATCTTTGAGGGCAAAAGTCATTTGGCAGCAAGCAAAAAGTTGATATCAAAATCAACATCTAAACACAAATGTGACAATTCCAAATAACAAGATTTTATCGAAAATCCTTGTTGCAGTTTTGGTATCCAATTTACACCATCACTTTTACGAGGATTAAGTGAGGTACCTTCAATTTCTGACTTAAATTAAAGTTGTTACCCTCTTAAAATTCCATATACATTTTTTTTATTAACTCAAGCTTCCATGTTTGCTATTGAACCATTTCATCTGCACTAAACAATAAGAATAGATGCGGAAACTGTGTTTATAAAGCATGGTCTCGTAGCCATAAAACATTCCAAAATAGCACTAGTATATGTGACACACCTCCACCTCCCCTTACTCAAGAATGCATGTTGAGGTAAAAACATTTTTTATATATGTTTTAATGACAGCAAATTTTATGATCTACTAATGATTGCACTTGAGTTTTATTTAATGAGTATGAATTGCATAAGAGGACAAACAAGAAGTCATTCACATCAACAAGTGCATAAGTATCTACTCAATAATAAAATAATTACAAAAGAAATATATCATATATCAATCTTTCAAGAGAATGATTATTGTATATTTCTAGATAGCATTTTCATGATGATAATGTCCAATACATTCATACTTATATTAAAGTATATTAGTGATACTTGATGAACAAGACAAAACATGAACAACACCAAGAGAAATTGTATGAAGTACTACTTTAACAAAATAATGATGGAAGAACATTAACTAGAATATTTTGATTGCTATATATATTAAAGAAAAATCAACAATAAGAATCTTTTTCGAAAGGCAACGTGCAATAAATTTGTTAGCATTTCGCATATGAGCTCTCCAACATTTAATGAGCAATTAAAAGTTAAAACTTGAAAGTCTACTTGCAAAAACAAACATGCAGAAGGTTATGCAAATTAATCTCCAGATTGATCACAAGAACATTCTGATTTTTTCAAATATCATTCTAGTTTATTAAAATATATCATTTTAATTTATCAAAAGATCTTTTTGATTTATCAAGATTATTCTAGTTATTTCGTTTTAAGGACAAAATTAAAACAAATCACACTTCATGATAAATTAATTTATTTTATTTACTTCTAACATATCTAGAACATTCTGAACATTTTATTTCAATTAATATTGATCTTGAGTTAATTTAAATTACATATTTAGATAAATAATCCTTGTTCCAACTTATCCAATTTATTTTCCGCTTTTCATAGCCTCCTTGCGAAAGGAACCTTATTTGCAATTGAATGATTTCATTAAGAAACTTTTTTTAGAGATTTATAGAAAAAATAAAATAAAATAATGGTAAACCGCTTAAAACCAAATATATTAAAATCACCTTTGTACCAATAGATAATGTCTTTCATTTCACCAAAATAGTCTCCTTTTCAAAAAATCCACCATCGAAGTCCAAATTGATGATCTTCTAGAATTAACACCCATGGTAACCGAGAAACAAAGGGATACTTGTCTTTAGTGCACGAAAGGAAACTTGAGGTAGCTGCTAAGAAACTATCTTTCAAGTTCAGACCATATAATTTGCTTTTGAAAAAGTTCACCCTTAATCTAGAATCCAGTTCGAAACTTCTCAATATAATTTTAATACTTCACAAAATTATCTCTCAATATAATTTTAACACTTCACAAATTTATCTCTGTAAATGCAAAATTTATTTAACTAAGATCATTATGATGTTTTAATGATAAGAAGAAAAAAAAATAGAACAATTATCTCATAACTATGTTTTTTGAGTGTGCATATTAAGTTAGAAGGTAAATTATATATAATAATGACTATCTATTTTAAGGTTGCATGAATTATGAGTAAATAGAAATAATAATCTAAATATATTTTAATTGAATAAACACAAAAAATGTTATTATCTAATAAATAATTAATTATGTTTACTAATAGAGTAATTCATAATATATAAAATTAAGAAGATGAATAATGTTATAAAGTGAATATGCATTTGATTGGAATATATTATTCACTTAAGTAATGTTAACAAGAGTTTTGCAATGAGTATATGATGACTTATAGTCTAAGTGAAAGTTTATAAGACAATGGAAAACAGTCATCACGTGTTCCTCTCATCACTAAGAAAAAGAGTGCTACTATGATTATTTTTTTCGGCAAAAGTCAAGTCAAGAGCAAGATTCTAAGAAAAAAGTTTGTGATATTTAAAACACACAATTCTCAAATGAAAGAAGTTTCTGCAAAAGTCAACGATCAATGATTCTCTGAAGAAGTCAATGGCTCTGAAACGTTTGAAAAAATTGTTTCTCTAGTAAAACTATCATCTAAAGAAGTCAATGTCTCTTTGTCAACAAGTCAATATTGAAGTCAAATAAAAATTATTATTCATGTAAGAAAGAATTTTGATACTTTGATAAATAGTATATGTGATGTGACACTAGAAAATGAACATTCCTAGAATCAAAGCATTAAGATAAGAGTGTTGTCAATCTTCTGTAAGTACAAAATAACGTGAAATAATATTATAGATAATACATATCTTTCAACAGTTCAATGTACTATTGCAACGTGTCAAGATGTCCAATGACTCTATTCTCAACGAATATATATATTCTTCAATATTTAAAAGAAACATTTCGAAACTAATGAATATGATGATGCCCTTCATCATCCATGATCAAATGATTATTCAAAGACAAATGGCCCAAAATTACCCAAAATTAATCATCTAATATTTGATAATTTGAAAAGAATAAAAGGAAAAAACAATGTTAAAAAAAGATTTTAAAAAACTTTGAACACATCAAAAGAAAGATTGAATGAAAAATCTTTTCTAACGAGAGTTATTAGAAATTGATGTAAATCAAGCAATTTATGTTATACACTTGAATTGAGATAAGATTGAATTGTAATTTTCTCTCAAGTTAGAATCCTTTATTTGCTATTTATATAATATACTCTTTATATTATATGCATACGCATGATTAACCCTTGTAGTTATATGCTTTTTTAGTAAGACGAAAAAACGAGCTTATAGTTTATAACATTTTTCTATAAGCTAATTCAAGTCTTATAAACTTATAACTTATCAATTTTCTTCTAATTATACCCTTACTATTGTAACGAAAATATTTTTTTACTCTTTATAATTTATTTATTATAATTTAAAATAGATAATTTTAAAAATAAAATAATGGCAATAAATAATTTATTTATTTATATAAGTTAAAATTTAAAATAATTTTAATAAATAATAATTTACAGTAAATAATTAATATTTTAAAGTAAATAATTTATTCATTTATTTTAATTTAAAAAATATATAGATTGGTAAATTTTAAATTAATAGAAAAATAAAATTTAAATTATTATTTTTAACATATTTTAAACATTAATTAATAAAATTTATTTTAACTCAATTTTTTCACATCAAATCTTAGACAGTTACCATTTTATATTGAAAACCTGCCGGTGAAAAAAAAAAAAAAAAATAAATGGAGTGCTTAATATTTATTCGAATTTTATATCCAAATTTATTATGCAAAAAAAAAAATAAATGGAGTGCTTAATATTTATTCGAATTTTATATCCAAATTTATTATGCAATTAATTTATTTTTGTGTTGGGGGAGAGAATCCCGTTTCCTTTAATTCCCTCACCTGCCCAGCTAACTAAAACATGCAAATATTTACTCCCTCTCTGACCAGTCCCCTATTTTGCCTTTAAATATCCAAACCCAATTGCCCCACGGTGGAACCTTCAATTATCTCTGTTTCTTTTCTTTCCTTCCAATGACTAATTCTTCAACAAATAAGGTACCATCTCCAACAAAACCAACACCATTCACATTCATTTTAATAACGTTGGTGTTGTGCACTCCATTCTGTTTCTGTGATCCCACTAGAACCACTGGATTAGAGTTTCTTAAGGTTGCTCCTTCTGAATTTGCTGATTCAGTGAAAGATGTAGTTGACATTTTGCAAAATGTTATGTCTATGCTTTCTGAATTTGGTGGTGTTGGCTTTGGTGATTCGCGTCTGTCTAATGCTGTTTCTGATTGCCTTGATTTGCTTGACCTTTCTTCCGATGCACTTACTTGGTCTGTCTCTGCTACTCAGAACCCCAAAGGTAGTGTTGTGTCTCTCTTTATTAATTAACTAATTAGTTACATTGTTTTCCATTGTGTCAAACCAATCTCAATCATATGAAATGATTCTTTTCTCATATTGTTTCTATTTAAATGTTGTTTTTAAAGGTAGATGGAATATTAATTATTGATTTAGAGAGAAAAAATATAGCAATAAAATATTGGTCATCTTGATAGGTGTAGTTAGTGAAAAAAATAGCAATGAAAACGATGGAGAGTAACTATATTAAAAAAAAAAAAGGTTTATTTTCCTCTAAATATAGAAACTTCTCAACTAAATTAAAAGAATTAAAAAAGATGATAATAATTTATATTTATTATTTTTCCATAAAAGAATATTAAATTTGTTGACAATTACTAATAATTGATATTGTCTTGCAAGTTTACAATTTAGAAGAGACTTAGTTTATATTTTTAAGATAGTATTAATTGTTTTCACATATATGTGTAGCATAATTAAGAATATACTCCTATATAACAATATATAAGAAAAAAATTACATATATCTGATCCAAATTTTGACAAAAAACATGTATTTTTTTATATATATTTTGTTACGGAGAAGAACTAATAAAAAATCATGTTTTCCTTGACAATATAAAAATTGAAAGAGGGTTTTACCTCAAAAAGTTCTTATATATTTAGATAAGAAGGTATTAAATAGTTATAGTTGTCTAAGTGATATGGTGTATGCCCGATTTGTGACCACCGTTTGGATTGCGGTATTAAATTTGTTTGACATTTTTGTGATATTAATCTGAGTACAATTAGTTGTATCAGTTAAATTTGACAACAATTTTTTGTCATTCTCCTATCAAAGATAATGATGGTGACTTTTATCACAACTGCTATTTAAACCTCTCACTTTTTTCTCCTTCAAGTTGGTGCCAATTTTGTAAAGTACAGGGATTTGTTGGATACAATCAATTTGTTAACCCAAATTCTAAGTTGGATCCTCGTGAATGTTAATTATGTTCGCATTAAAACAACTTCATTAGTATATTTATTTATTCTCATGTGATTTTTAAGTTTAAAAAGGTGCTATCATATCAATAATAATAAATTAGATCTAATTAAAACTCTATTTGATATCATATAAATCTTTGTATTGCACGCCTTTCACTTATTAAATACTCAAAAAAAAATTCAAATTTCAAACTCATATTTTAGTCATTAGTTTTTCATTTTTAAAATACTTTATACATTATAAAATATAAATATAGGTTTGATAATATAAAAATTTTAACACAGTTGAAAATCACGACCAATCATATAAGTGACTTAATAAGAAATAATGATAAAATTTAAACAAAACATTGTTATTGATCTAACAACTTTAATTAATTAAAAGTATAAAAACTCTTTTGTAACTTATAGTATATAAATTAAATTTATAAAATATTAATATTTGTTGTAATTGCTTTAGGTAAGTATAACAGTACTGGGAATATGAGCTCTGATTTAAGAACATGGTTAAGTGCTGCACTTGCACATCCTGTGCACTTGCACATCCTGAGACATGCATGGACGGATTTGAAGGCACAAATGGCATTATGAGTAAACTAGTGTCCACCGGCCTCAGCCAAATGATGTCATTGCTCAAAGAGCTTCTCACACAGGTGGACCCCATTTCAGACACGTTCCCGCCACAAGGTCAATTTCCTTCGTGGGTTAAGCGAGAAGATAGGAATCTCCTACAAGCAAATGGGGTGCGTGTGAATGTTGTTGTTGCTGCTGATGGGAGTGGAAATTTTACAAAGGTGATGGATGCGGTGAGTGCAGCACCTGATTATAGCATGAAACGCTTTGTGATATATATAAAGAAAGGTGTTTATACTGAAAATGTTGAAATTAAGAATAAGAAATGGAATCTCATGATGGTTGGAGATGGTATGAATGCCACTATTATTTCTGGTAATCGGAGCTTCGTTGACGGATGGACTACATTTCGGTCGGCTACCTTTGGTAAGAACTAACAAACTATATTACCTTTGTCTTTATTTTCTTTCTCTTTTCGATTTTTAATCTTTTTTACCCTTTAAGTTTGGATAATATATTTGGTTAAAAAAGGATGAACACACAATATTTCACTACAAAGTAACCATAATTTGTTTAATAAAAAATTGCAACAATTTATATAAAAAAAATAAAAGCTTCTTTTATTTATCATATTTTTTATATTTTTTAAAGTGTTAGTAAAACCTAAAAAATAATCTTTTAGGTCTTATTTAAACTCTTCGGATCAAACTATATTATTTTAAGAGAAAAACAAAATACAACATTGTATAAATTAATTTTATGTTGATGTTTAATGAAATTATTGTATCAGATAGTTATTTTTAAAAGACGTTAAGTAAATAAGTATATATGACACATCCTTATAGACAATGGTGGAGAAATCAACTCCAGTCAAAAATAGAGACGAGTCATTTCGAAATTTATTAAGAATTTGTGAACAAACTCACAATATCTATGTTAATATCATAAAATGATACAATATCTACAAATGTAATAAAATCTACAAATACAACAAAATTGAAGTGTTCAAAATACCTATATATGTGAAGCTGTAATGTTGAAGACGCTAAAATATATATATAAATTTTGAAAAAAATAAAAGGAAAAATAAAAGAAAAAATGGAATGAAGATTATATTTTTTTAAGGTGGATATAATGACTCAGATATCACGTTGATGTTGAGAAATATGGTAAAGAAGTAATTTTAACTAAATTAATATACTTCAAATAATTTATAATTGATACTAACTAACATTAATCACATTTAACGGATATAAAATTAGTTTGGTTGATAAGACAAATCAATTAGGAAATAGAGTAACAAGAAGTTGCATATTTGATTTTTTACTTCAACAAAATATTAATAATATTAATTATTAATATTGACCATAAAAAAAAAACAAATTGAGGTTAATGATTAACCACAATATTAAAAGTGATCTAAATTAACTATATAATTAATTGAATTAATTATATTTGTTACATGTGAATAATCATAAGTTGCTGTAGGTGCTTATACTAGTACTCCTATTAAACTTATCCAACATGACATAATCTTTGCGTGCAACCTACAAAATGCGAACAATTAAATTAGCATGTGGCCGCAGTTATGATATTTATAAGGCCCAAGACTTCTGTCTCTTCAACGGCTGAATTCTCTAATCCAATTTAGTATTTTTTTTCTATTTTAAAATTTTATAGTTTTAATTACTTTTTTAAATTTTTAAATTAAAAAAGAATTATATATTTTTAATGGTATGATATATAATTTCATGATATAGAATAATCTAGATTTATTAATTACTCATATGTGATTAATTAAATTATAAAATGAATAATTTATGTAATTAAAACTGAAATTTTTATATTATTTTATTGTTATTTAATGATATAGAATAATCTGGATTAAAATTATTTTCTTTTTACCCCAATCTCCTTTGTACCAAAACCAAAACCAAAACAAAGTCTCATCGTGTTTTCGTGCGTGGATTCTCTTCAAAGCTGAATGTGCAATAGCGTTAAAGAATGATTGACTTAGGGAAATAAATCTTCTCATACTAGATCTAATAACCTATAAATTTTCTCCTAATTGACTAACGTTAGTTTATATATAGTATTTTGGTTTAATTGTAATTTTTAATTTCTCTATTATTATAAATTCACAGAATTGGTCTCTTATTTTATAAGTCTACAGTTTTGGTCAATCTTTCAGATTTTTGAATTAAAAAACGACGATATTCTATTATATAGAACCATCTAGATGCATTAATTATTTATGTTATTAATTAAATTAAAAATATAGAAATTTTTGAAGTTAATTAAAAACTAAGCTGTTTTATTTCAATTTCATAGATATTAATCATTATACATCATCATATCATATTTAAAGAATCTCATATCATTATTTTTAGTTAACAAATCAGAGTAAGGAATTAAAACTGTCATTTTAAAATAAAAATACTGATTTCGTAAATAACTAAAAATAGAGACTAAAACTATAATTAAACCTAATATTTTTTAGCATAGATTGTTTTACGGAAACTTATGACTTTGGGTTGACTAATTTTCATTCAAAATTCTTGCTGAAATATTTTTGCTTTAAGTGTATTTTTTTTCCTGATATTTTAACTAAAACAATAACTTAATTCTATTATTTCTAAATCTGAAACAATACATTTTGAGATTTGATTTTGTTGATATGTCATATTCATTAGTCATTATGAAATAAAATTACATTCAAAAGAATAAGTTTATAATTAATCAATGAAACACGAAACAATACATTTTAAGATTTGATTTTCTTGACATGTCATATTCATTATAAAATAAAATTACATTCAAAAGAATAAGTTTATAATTAATTAATGAAATATGAATCTGAAAAGATTGCAGTAGAGTTTATGATCTACTACTACTTTGTCAAAATCAACAATATCACATCAACATTAATTGTAATTTCTTATACTTAATGAACGACACATTATAAAAATAAGGGGAATTAGAAATATTCTTGATGTATATAGATGAGGTCATTTCGGAGTTTTGATCTTTCAAATCACTTGGTAGTATTAACTACAATTTTAATTAAAAAAATTATAAATATAAGTAATCTGAAATAAGGCTCATATTTAAGAATATATTTCTTTTTCAAGTTAGCCTTACTACAATAATGTTTAATAAAAGACAAAGTTTATTAACGTGTCAAAACTAAAAAGAAGAAATCATTATTAAAGTGTCAAGATTAACAAAGTTTATTTGTTTTTTCCGAAGCTAAAAAGGAAAATTTAATCCTTTGTTTCCTCCTTTTGTTTACACATTCTCTAATAAAAATTTATTTACTTATTATTATTTTGTGCGCACAGCTGTGAGTGGTAGAGGATTCATAGCACGAGACATCAGCTTCCAGAATATTGCGGGTCCTGAGAAACACCAAGCAGTGGCACTAAGATCCGACTCTGACCTCTCTGTATTTTATCGATGTGGGATTTTTGGTTATCAAGACAGTCTTTATACTCACACCATGCGCCAATTTTATAGAGAATGTAATATAAGTGGTACAGTGGATTTTATCTTCGGAGATGCTGCAGCTATTTTTCAAAATTGCCAAATACTAGTCAAGAAAGGGTTACCAAATCAAAAGAACACAATCACAGCTCAAGGACGAAAAGATCCCAACGAACCAACTGGTTTCTCAATTCAATTCTGCAACATCTCTGCTGATTATGATCTTCTTCCATCAGTTAATTCTACGTGGACATATCTTGGCAGACCGTGGAAACCATATTCAAGAACAATTTTCATGCAATCTTACATAAGTGATGTAGTAAGGCCAAAAGGGTGGCTAGAGTGGAATGGAAATTTCGCTCTAGATACATTGTACTATGCAGAGTACATGAATTATGGATATGGAGCTGAATTAAGTCAACGAGTAAAATGGCCAGGGTATCACATTATGAATGATTCTAGTCAAGCTAATAATTTTACAGTTACCGAATTTATTAAGGGGAATCTATGGTTACCCACCACAGGTGTAACATTCACTGCCGGACTAGGAGTTTAAAACATTGCCAAATCTTGAATTTTCTTCTTCTTGATTAATGTTCAAGTGGTTCTTTAAAATGAATGGATGGAAAAAAAATGGTGAAGAGTTGGTGTTAAATTTCATTAATTTGTACTTGACACTTTATGAATACTCTACTTTTTGTCTTGGATTAGGGGTGTTTCTCAATTTTGGACAAACTGTAATTACTATAATATTTAGCTGGAATGTACAACTTGAATCAAGTTTGAAGTAGGGTGTCATGTGGATTATTTTGTCTAACATACTTGTGTGAACACAAATAGAGTTTGTGATTTTTTCTTATGGTTGAATTTGAAAAAGGGTGAATTCAATGATGGTTGGTTTATGGTGCACCGTAACTTTTAATTACTAGTTACATTATTATGGTTGGTTTAAGGTATATCATTAGAAGCAATGACAGTGCAATTAGTTGATTGTTTTTATTTTATTTCCTTCTAGTTGATTTTTTGTTCATCTGTTTGTTTTTAAATAGTTAATAATAGCAAGTGCTATCATAAGTGATGCTGTATTGATATTGTTAGGTGTTGATGGATAATATTATAAATTTTAAGATTAAACTTTTTATAAATAAACAATTCACTTTAAAAAATAAATTAAATATTATCAATCATAGATGATTAAATAAAAGATAGTTATTTTGGCACATTCATGATCATGAATAGTTAGTTCCATATTCTTGAGTCTACTAATAAAAATAGTTGTATCAAAAAATTTCTCAAAAATTTCAAAAAATGAATAGAAATTTCTTTCAAAAAAAATATTTATTTTTTTGAAGTTTTTACTTTTAAAACAGTAATTTTTCGAAATTTTTACTTTTAAAACAATATTTTTCTTTTTAATTCAAAATACATTATGCAAAATACTTCACGTGACAAACTTAAATAGTATTTTGATTAAAAAAATATTTTTAAATGAATATTTTTATAAAAAATGTAATATTGAACAACTCCATTATCTTCATCTTCTCCCCCCTTATCATCTTCATCGTTATCATCTTCTAATACTTCAACATAAACTCAGAAATTTCAACAAAAATTCAGAACAAAACTCAAAAATTAAAACCTTACAAAACCCCAAAATCCAAAATTGAAAACCAAAAAAACTTCAGACCCAAAAATCCAAACTCAAAAAACCCAAAAGCATCAAACCCAAGCAAATTAAAAAACGGAGGTTTTCAGGAGCGCAATCAGCGAAGAAAATACTATATTCATTAGAGAAAGTGACAGAGTAGGAACAATTGAAAAAAGCAAATGGAGGAGGAGAGAGATCACATAAAGTGAAGAGACAGAAGATGTAGTGAGAATGGAGGACGCAGAGGGAATAGTTTTGTTGGATCTCTATGGTGGGTTGGGAGGGAGAATAGGAATATAGTGGAAAAGAGGAGGAAGAGTATGATGATGTAGGGTTTCGACATTGTGGAAAGTGAATGGTGATTCTGTTTCAGAAATTAAAGTTCGTTGTTGATGATGCAATGTTTGGATGTTGATAGAGTTTGGATTTTGTTTGTTGATTTTTGGGTTTGATTCTGATTTTTTAATGAAATTTATGTTAGAGATTTGGAAGAGGACGATGAAGGGGAAAAATGAAGGGTTCATCAAGTTAATTTAAAAACATTATTTTTATTAAAATACTTCTACTTCTAATCATATTTATTAAAGAAAATAATAAAAGATATCAAAACCAATGTACTAAATAATGATTTTAAAAAATAATTCAAAATTTTGGAAGAGATATATAACCTAATTAATTGAGTTAGGACAAGGAATTTTAAATAATTCAAATCAATGTATTAAATATATTTTGTCTCTAAATTTTTCTTTTTATAATATTAAAACAGATGATAAATTCTACCATAATCACACAAGTGTGAGGTTTTGAGTTCGAACTCGAGATAAAACATTCAATCATACAATATAATATTTGTCACTTGAACTAAGCATTTAAGTTATTTTTTAGTAGTGTAACAATTTTTTCAACTATATAAAATTATT
This sequence comes from Cicer arietinum, assembly GCF_000331145.2. Taxonomy (NCBI): domain Eukaryota; kingdom Viridiplantae; phylum Streptophyta; class Magnoliopsida; order Fabales; family Fabaceae; genus Cicer; species Cicer arietinum. The sequence goes on along the minus strand of NC_021160.2, from coordinate 18,309,338 downwards.
TAATAATTTATTTACATTTTTATCACAATATATGCCCTATCTTATAGTTATTTCATATCTATCAAACATATTACATAATAACTCTTTATCCCATCCATATCTTATAAAAAAATTATTAATTATTCTCGCTACTAACATAAATACAATATTTTATTTCACATTTATTAAAAAATTTAATTAAATAAATTAATTTCTTGATCTCATAAAAAAATATAAGGCTATCTTCGAAAGTTTTCTTCATTAGAATTTGTTGTATAATAGAATAGTTATTAAAAACTAAAACTTATGTTAATCGAAGGATATATATATTACACATGTCATATAAAATAGTATACATATTATTGGAATATAGATAATATGTTAGTGTGTGAATTTAAAAATTGTTAAAATGTCATATTCGAAAGCTTTCACATATTAATTAGCTTTTACCTCTATAGATACTAAAGTCATATTGGATAGTTTAAATATATGAGATAGCTTCCACCATCATATAAAGAATGTCAAACTCTTGTGAAAAGTACACCAAAGTTGAATGCAATTCACAACATTCTCTTTTCTTTCTCTTCTACTCGACACACCTCCGAGCATCTTATCTCATTTCTTGTCTATTTGATATTCTTTGAATGGTCTCAATACCACTGTCCCTTCAGGTTTAGAGTGGTTCTAATACCAATTGGCTCTTTGTTTTTAGAGCGATCTTCATGTTGTAGTCCCTTCGGTTTACGAGTGGTCTTAGTACCATAACTCTAGAGTATTTGTAATAGCCATATTTGAGGCTATAATTCTAGAATGGTTTTCTATATGCAGTAGAATATCAATACAATATGTAACTGAGTTGTTTTATCCTAAGGACGTCATGGTTTAAAAAAAAAATTGACACAATTTTGGACAGTACCACGAAACGTGTTAAAGAAGGCTACCTAGTATGTGACTCAACCTAGTAAATCTTTTGTGGCTGATACAATTATTTTTACAAACTATTTTTTGATATGAGAAAAGAAAAATTAAGATATTTCTTTCTACCATATTTATTGAAGAGATTACTAGTTCTAGATCTATTATTTCTGACTTCAACAATCTGTTTCAATTTGAGGGATGTCACTTCAAACGATAGCAACAAAATATATTTTTCTTATCTAGAAAAAAAATTTCTACATTTTAAAATATGACATTCTAGTGGTTTCAAAAACAGCTGAACAAAAAAAAAAATAATTTATACATCAATTATACCAAATATATGAAAATCGAATGTTGTCGTTGGATGATTGATGGATGAATGAACCATGTATGAAAGAGTTGTTTTAGTTCAAAACAATATCCATATGTTCATATTTATAAGTATTCAAAAGTCAAAACAACACCTACTTTTCATATTTTTCTCTCATATGAACTCCACCGATTGTTTTGCAGAATAAATTCGATTTAAGAGATTTCTCATTCATTTTAGCATCATAGTAACACATAAATCTTTGTAAGTTGAGTTTCCCCCTCTTGAAATCATCCACAAGGGGCCAAATACTCATTTTAAGTTTTAAACATCCCAAATTAAGACTTGTATTTGTTCAAGCAACTATTCTTTTAGCCATTCTCATTTAAATGGATTGGTTAGTTGAGCTTTATTTAAATAATTATTGACTTAGGATGAGGCGTGAATGGTCTTTTGGCGTTGCAAGATCTTTTTTTTAAAAAATTGGACATAAGTAACATTATTTTATTTATTTTATTTTTAGTATAAAGAAGCTAACCAACATAAACACATAGACAACATATGTAGTGCATGTAGTTTTGAGAGTCAAAGTACTTTTTCTTATGTATCATATTTGTTAGGGTTGTTTCTATTAAGTAGCTAATAGTTCCTTAATAGGATTGTTTGGAAGAGTTTATTTGTTAGGGTTTATTTGTTAGCTAGTTAATAGGATTGTTAGGAAGTGATAGTGAAATTGACTAAGTCTTTCCATGATCTATGTTAGTAGAGGGGTTTGTTTTACTTTTAATTTCACAATTCACTTATTTAGAATATTGAATATGTATTAATTTATTGCTAAAATATTTTGGTGTTGACTATATATTTAGTGGTGAACATGATTAAAATGCTTATTCCTACATATGTGAACAAAACACTTGATACCAATTGAAATGACTTAATTTATAATTAATTTTGTGAAAAATCATTGTGTATGTAATTTTGGAAAGGTGAATATTCACATAGTTATATTCTTGGTGCAATAAATTTGGTTTGTGTTGAAGAATCAACGAAAATTCCATGTACAAAGAAAAAAAAAACATTATTGTGTTCTTATCTTCTTGTTATTTTTAATTTTTGTAACATAAATTGAAAATCAATTCATTAGAAAGATTAAGAGATTTCGTAGTGATAAAGGTACGTAGTATGATTCTAGTTTATTTAATGATTTTTATAAATTGCATTGATTTATACATGGAACAAATGTACCATGTTATCTTGAAATGAATGATGGTAAAGCTAAAAGAGATAATAAAACTTTTAGGCTTAATTGCACTTTTGGTCCCTCTATTATAGATGAATCGCGAAAGTAGTCCCCCCATTTTGTTTGTGCCCAGTTTTGGTCCCCCAAACAGAATTTGAGTCCAAATCATGATGAGTTGTCATATTTTTAATGATGTGTCAAAAAAAGGGTGATGTGGCAGATGTCTATGTGGATTAAAGTCATTATTATATTATTTCAAATTAAAAAATACAATTTATATTTTTTTTAACTATTATTATATTATACCAAATTTTAAAATAATTGTCAAAATTAAAGTTAAAACAAAACACCTAAAATCATGAACCCTAAATAGAAGCAAAATCAAAACCAAATGAAATCGTGAAAGGAGCTTGAACCACCAGCGTGAACCCTAAATCAGTTCGTGAAGTTCGTGAATCCTTTTTATCAAAATCGACCACTTCCATTTTCTTCTTCATCATCATCATTCAATTTCATCTTCTTCTTCTTCTTCGTTGTTGTTCATCTTCCCTTTTCATCCTTGTTCAAATGGCGAGTGGAGGTCATTTCGAGTTCTCTCCATCTTCATAGACGAAATAAAATACAAAGTTTTGTGCTAGGTATGTCATTTTAGGGTTTTCGCTTTGCTTTTTTAATAATGTGGTCCATATGCTTTATTGTATTATTTTAGGGTTTTCGCTCTACAATGTTAACAGAACTTTATGCCTTTATGCCTTTTTAATAATGTGGTCCATATGCTTTATTGTATTATTTTGTTGTTGTAGTTTATTTTAGGCTTAGTTTGACTGAGTTATTAAATGGTTTGTTTTGTGTAGGCCAACTTCAATCCACAGAGTTAGGTTAAGAATTAACCATGGGGGTAGTTTTGTAAACCACCAAGTGAAGATGTACATTTGTGCCCATGTGGATGAGATGAATTGGTCTTGGGATGTAGACTTAATGTCCCACATACAAATTACTAAATTGATCAAAAGTTTGGGATATATGAGTATTAAATGTTTGTGGTACCAACATCCCAAGTACTCATTTACACGTGGACTTAGACCTCTCAACAATGACGAGGATGTAGTAAAGTTTGCTGAAGATGTCAAATGGTTCAACATAATTGACGTATTTATGGAACACTCTATAGATAATCCTATTATTAGTGATGAAAGTCCAATTCAAGAGCCAATTGAAGCTGAAAAACTCCAAGGTGAAGGTGAACAAGTTCAAACTGAACCAGTTCAAGCTGAAACAGTTCAAATCAAACCAAATCAACCAGAAACTGAACCAGATCAACTAGATTCTGAACCAGTTCAAACTGAACAAGATAAATTAGAATCTGAACCAATTCAAACTGAACCAGATCAACCAGATTCTGAACCAGTTCAACCTGAATCTGAAGCAGTCCATGGTGAAGATTATCTTAGTGAAGAAGATGAAGATTATATTGCAACCTCGATGATGATATGGGTGAGTTCTATGAGGATGAGGATTGGGACTGGATTTCTGAAATACCAACTGAGATCTTTGTTAATGTTGGTGATGAAAATTCATCTGAAAGACATGCAAACCCAAGAGGAAACCCAGGGCCTAGTTCTACAACTAATTTTGAAGAAAATGATGTGAATTATGATGATTTGGATACTCCACCAGAAAGTGAAGTTGATGAAGAGGATGTTAGGAAATTTCCTAAATTTAACCAGCCTGAAAATGGTGATGAAGTAAGGTTTGAGTTGGGCCTAAAGTTCAATACAAAAGAGCTCGTTAAGAATGCCATTAAAAATTTTGCAATGGAGACTAAGAAAAACTTATATTTCAAAAAGAATGATGGAAAGAGGATCATTGTTAGGTGTGAGCCAGAATGTCCATTTTACACGAGGATCAGTAAGAGGACTTCAAACGAATATTGGCAATTAGTGAGTTTCATAGATGATCATACATGTCATAAGAGGACAAAAAATAGACAAGCTAAGACTGAATGGATTGCCAAGAAATTCGTTCCTATGTTGAGACATACACCTAAAATGAAACCCAAGGGATTGATTGTTGAGGAGCTTGATAAATGGGGGTGTGAAGCTGTCTACATACCAAGCATATAGAGCCAAAGTAAGAGCCATAGAAATGATTCAAGGTACTCAAAGGGAGCAATATGCACACTTGAGAGAATATGCCAATGAACTTAGGAGATCAAATTCAAACTCTACAGTTATTATTAAGTGTGGTATGTCTGATATTGGAGTAGTCTTTGAGAGAATATATGTATGTTTGGAGGCTTGTAAGGATGCATTTGCTAATACACGCATGCCTTTAATTGGGCTGGATGCTTGTTTCTTGAAGGGAGAATATGGCGGTCAGTTAATATCTGCAGTAGGTAAAGATGGGAATAATCAAATGATTCCCATTGCATATGCAGTTGTTGAAGCAGAAACAAGATACTCATGACAATGGTTTCTGGAACTTTTACTGGATGACCTCAATAATGTTCAGCATATGCAATATGCATTCATTTCAGATCAGCAAAAGGTATGTGTGCTAAATAAGCTATCTTCTGAATTATGCAATAATAATTTATCACATCACAAACATTAAAAAAAATGTATTTGATTTAAAAAATATTTAATATAATATAGCAAATTGAATAAGTATGATCGAACAATGGTGTAAAAAATCCTTACACTATCAATGCAATTCCTTTAAATTCAAATAATTAAGGTTAAATTAATAGTTAAATCCTTATAATTTTATTGAATTTTTAATTTGGTCCCTATGAATGTGAAGTGACTCATCAATAATTCTAGAGGCCGCCGTTGACTAACTCACGCAACAACCCCGGATGGAAATTCACCATTACCAATCATCAATGATGTACTACGGACTGAAGAGAGAAGTTGCCACTTGCTAACATTTGTTGCATTGTCTATCAGAAGTCGAACACTTCTTCGTTATGTTGATGACAATCATAGACATGACCGACCGACATAAAGCTCAATCTAGCAAAATAACGATTTTAAGCTTCTAAAAAATATTTAGGTCAAAAAATAAAGTATTTAAATAGTACAAGTAAAATGCTTCACAATTATTGATATTTTAATTAAAATACTTTGCATTTCAAAAAATTAAATAAAATTATAGTAAAATATTATTAGTATTAAAAAAACCTCTATTTTATTTTATAACTAGTCTTTATTTTTTATTTTGTTTAAACCTCAATAAATGTTGGACCAAACCTAACCTTGGATTTTTAATCAAACTTTTGAAAATGCCAATAATTTATTTCTTAGTTGTACCTTTGTCGTGTCTTGGGAGAATAGGAGTATCCTCTTAATAACATGTCTTTAGACCTCACTTCCATTCTCACTATTTGATCCATTTGTAAGAGAAGATGAAGCAGTCAAATGTACACTATTAAAATAAATTTTTTATCTGCAGATTTTCTTGGGATTTAGGCTCAAAATCCACAGGAAACATGTTATATTTGGATTTTTCTAGTAGAATCGTGTTTCGATGTAAAATCTTTGTAAATAATTATTTTCAATGGATATTTCCACAAGAAATTCAATATATATATGGGACAAAATTGTAGTGGAGAAATTATAACTTAAGGTATTTTCCTACAGCTACTTTGGGAGGTAAGTTTCTTGCAAATGATTCGGCACATAATTCTGCTGGTATTTCCACATAATATTTTGCATGAATTTATTATCAACAGATAAATTCGAAGAAAAAGTGTGACAAAAATGGTAACTCAATGTAAAGGAGTTTTGGTTGATTTTCATATATCTTTTCCTTTTTAAGTGACAATAATTTATATAAATTATATAAGTGACTTCACGTATGTGAACTCAGTGTACAAAACTTATGTGAATTCAGTTCATGAATGTAAAACCATTTTCAAAAACTCAAAATGTACGTGAATTCAGTTCACGAACCATGTTCGTGAAATAAGCTCACATAGAGTATACGTGAACTGAGTTCACGTATGTGAAATCACTTGCGATACATGAACTCAGTTCACGTACGTGAAATCACTTTGTCTTACGTGAACTTAGATCACATATACCCTACGTGAACTTATTTTCCGAATATGATTCGTGAACTGAGTTCATGTACATTTTTAGATTTTTGAAAATGGTTTCATGTTCACGTGCGTTTCTGAATTTAAGGCAGCAAATATTTCCATCATCGTCAAAAATGGAAACTTGATTTTAGGGTTTATGGCATTGCATTCGTAATTATAAATAGAAACAACTACAATAATATACCAAAAAAACAACAACAAGGATCATGCTTACTTGATTCATCAACTGATGATTGATTGATGATTGATGATGATTGAACAAAATGGATGGTTACTTGATGATTGATGAAGAAACTCAATATCAAAAACTCAATAGAAAATGATTGATGATGATTGAAAAAGATAGAGAAGATGATGAAGATAGCATGAAGAGGAAGAAGATAAGTTAGGTTAATGGAGAGGAAGAAGATTGAAAAAAACGGAACGACAGTTTGAGAACTTTAGTTTTAAAAAAATTTGAGGAGTGTGGATAGTAAAATAGTGGGTGTTGGTAGCAAAATTGTAGATTAATATCACTTATCACTTATTTTTAAATAAAAACATAATTTAAAATATAAGTAAAATAACCATTTAAATAATTATTAACTTAAAAGTTCACTGCAGATTTAACAATTGAAAAATTAACTTGGAGTTTAGGATTTTGCTGCGGATTATTCCTACAAATTAACTTGGAGTTTAGAGAGGACTAACTTAGTTTAGGATTTTGCTGCGGATTATTCCTACAAATTAACTTGGAGTTTAGAGAGGACTAACTTAGTTTAGGATTTTGCTGCGGATTATTCCTACAAATTAACTTGGAGTTTAGAGAGGACTAACTTAGTTTAGGATTTTGCTGCGGATTATTCCTACAAATTATATATGCATGTAAATTTGGAGTTAAAAAGAAAACTTTCCTTAAAAATTATTTTCAAACTCCAAATCTATAGAAAATTTTCATTTACAAAATTAATCCGTAGGAAAATCCTAAAAAAACGTTTTAAAAAATTCCGCTAATCAATAGCAAATTTTAGTAGTAGCAAGACCTGTTGTTTGCAGCCATATCTCACATTGATCAGACTATTTGATTTTGTAGAAACAAGTCCAAGTTTGATAGTTTAAATTCAGATGTTAGGATACGTTTATTACATTTTTTTTTTAAATAATCATTCTCTTTAATTTGCATTGGTTGGTTACAATTTTTTAAAAAAACAAAATCTGAAAAATGCTTTTAAAATTAATTTTTTAAAATGTTGTTTTTAGTAGTTTCTAAAAAATATTTTTTTATAATTGATTTTTTTGAAAAAAATAAATGATTTTTATATATACAAACAAAAAATAACTTCTTTTTTCTTAAAAATAATCTTTCTATTATGAATGCGTTTGTTTTAGATTTTTTCATGCAAAATTTATTTTCTCACGTCAAAATTTATTTTTTTATTGTTTAAATAATATTTGTTTCATATTTTTTAAAAACTATTTTGTTAAAAAAATGATCTTTAGCAAAAAATAGAAGCTTTCTCACATTCTCTTGCCATATACTAAAGACAGAAATGCCATAAAATTTAAATATATTGAACATAACTCACTACATTAATCAATTTTGAAATGAGTTTAAAATATGGATTAACTTACACAACTAATATTTTTAATGAGTATGGATAATCAAACTATAACATCATGTTTATGATAATTTTAGAAAAGTAATATTCTTTATGAAAATTTTGTAGTTTAAAAAACCACTTTTATAAAATTATTAACAAACAAATTAAATATCATTTAAAAAAATCATTTTTATGATAGTAAATAAACGAAAATTAAAAAATTATTTTTAAATAAATCTCTAAATTTTCTAAACTAAAAATCATTTTTATTTAAAATCAAATACACACCCAATAAAATACCAAAATCACTTTTTTAGAATGAGTAACAAACATAGATAAACTTCTCCAGGGCTTTAATTTGACGAGTTTCTCATGTTTATAGAGCGAAGTTCTTGTGCTAACAAAACTGCCAAGTTCTTAATGAAATCATATGCCAAATTGTATTTTTGAAGACCGTTAGTTTTTCTTATAATTATGTCATGTTTTCTTTTTATTCGGATTAAAAACGTTTTTTTTTTGTATTTTATAGGAAAACTAACTTGCATATGGTCCATTATTTTCTCCCACTAACCTCCTCTTGGAGCACTATCTAATCACCGCAATTACACGATCGAATTTTGAGTGAATAAGAGTTTTGAAAAATAAAACAATCTTATCTTTTATGGTATCTGTCTTTGAATTCGATGCAGCAACGGTGAATGGTTAGTATTCAATTATTTCGTTTTTAAAAATTTCATGAATTTGGGTATTTTATTTTACACTCTTTTAAAAGAAATTAATACCATAAATGAATTGAAAATGGTTATATGATATTTCTGGGTTATTAATTGTTGTTTTTCTTGTTAAAATTATTTTGGAAGTAACAAATTTATTTTCTATTTTTGTGTGTAATTAACCGGATTACCTTGTGTAACCCCTAAAATTAAAAAGAAGATTTTAACAAACATATATATAGTCAAAAGGCACTATTAGGAGTTACTTTTCTTAGATTTATGTACATGTAGTCGATGTATGAGATGTGAAATGAGACAAAACAAGATAATATGGGGAAGGGAAAAAAGGAAAAGGAAAGCAATGAAATAGAAACTGAGGACCACATTGAAAAATAAATACAAAGGATGTGAAATTGAAGAAAGAGAGTGTGCAGGGGAATTACAAAATATAAGAGGAAAAGACTTGCTGGTGAGAGAGAAAACTAAAGAAAGAGAGAGCACGTAGTTTGAGGTAAAGGAGTCATAGTTTCTATTTTCCTCTCTTCTCTTCATATATGAAAGCTTAATATTTTGCAATTATTTAGGAAAAGGCTTGCTGGTGAGAGAGAAAATTAAAAGAAAAGGCTTGCTGGTGAGAGAGAAAATTAAAAGAAAAGGCTTGCTGGTGAGAGAGAAAATTAAAAGAAAAGGCTTGCTGGTGAGAGAGAAAATTAAAAGAAAAGGCTTGCTGGTGAGAGAGAAAATTAAAAGAAAAGGCTTGCTGGTGAGAGAGAAAATTAAAAGAAAAGGCTTGCTGGTGAGAGAGAAAATTAAAAGAAAAGACAAGGTGTAGACATCATACTTGTTAAGTTCTCAAAATGTCACATGAGAATAATTGTATGTTTAACCATTTGCTTATATTTAGTATCTAGATTTTTACCTACATAATGAGTTATTATCATATAACTTTGAATTACTAAAGCATTTTTCCCGAAAATCATAAAGTTCAATAAAAAAATACGGTACCAAAGATTTCTTTAATAAAAAAAGTAGCATTTAATCCCATGTATATTAGTATTTATTCAAAAAAAATTATAGTATTCAAAAATGAATTATTTAGCATTTTTATTGTTAAACAATGTGTGGCATTATTGTGTATTGTTATTAGGGTTAAGTGCAATGGGTTTTATAATATTTAATTGTCTTTCAACAAGCATTTTTTTTTAAAGAAAGAGTACATGAGAATAGAAGTACTACAGAGTAGCTATTAGAGGTGTAGAGTGTGCATGCAATTCGAATTTGAGCTAAAAGACATATTTTCAATTTTCTTTTGTTCTCTTAATAGAGAAACTTTAACATTATGCATTTATTAAGTAATTACTCCTTAGGTTAAAAAAATTGGATTACTATAGATCGTATATACATGAGAGGTTGTCAAAATGTCACAGGAGAACTATTGAAAACCAATTTATAAGATTTGATAAGAACTTTAACCATTTGTTTATTCTTAGTATCAAGATTCCTACTTAAATATTGAGTTATTAATTATAATGACAAATTAATCAACATCATATATTTATTGTCTTCTCCATTTTACTAAAGACAAAGAAAATTATGGAAATTATTGCGACCAATTTAGTGTTGATATTAGTGGGGGAATGGCAAGATGTAATTGTAATGTTATGTATTAATTTTGATTTGGATTTAATGAATACTCCTTATTTTGGGTAGTAGTTCTCTTTTTGGGGTCTCCAGGGAAGGAATATTGCACATGCTGTGTATATATAAGTATATTAAATACATTTTTCTTTTTAAAAGATTAAATAAATATTGATATCATAGTTTCTCATTCTACACATATATTCGATTACTGCAGACCTACACTTGTCGATTTTAAGTGCAAGTTGACATGCAACTTAAAATATACACACTTACTCTAAAATCAAGTTTTCATTCTTCTCTATAATGTAGCAAATAGCATAATACTAGTGAAGCTAGATATTTACCATTAAGTAATATAATTCAAATTTATATGTAAGTGGACCAATACCCAAAAATACTACACAAAGGTAGATATTTACCATTAAGTTATATAAGTCAAATTTATATGAAAGTGAGCCAATACCCAAAAATACTACACAAACACTCACACACAAATATTGAAAATATTAAATAAAGAGTTATAGATATACTAATTTTGTATTAATATTTTTCAAGACTCTTGTTAAATATTATTTTATATTTATTTTCTACTTTTATAATTATTTAACAATTTTGCACAAATTATTTTCAGTCAATCATAAACTTTATATTCACTATAAAAAAGACTCAAGTTTTATAGACCCATTGCTCAAACTTATAAGTTTTGCGGTTATTATTACTATTACTCTTTTACTGAGGAATTATGTCTATAAGTTGGTTGCAACTGTTTTGTTGGATATTATAAGTATGGTGATTAATGGTCTGTTCTTTTCAGGTTATTCTAGTACTGTTGCTACTATTATTTTTTGTTGCCCTTTGTTATACTGGAAAAGTCAGTCTTTGATAATGGACATATTTTCAATTCATAAAATTACAGCTTTTTTTTGATATGGTATCAAAGTAGAAACATGTCTTTTCATGTTAAACTAACCCTGTAAGGTGATTCATGGCATGGCAGTAGATACTTTACTAACCATGTGACTACTATTAAATGTTTATATATTATTTATATTTATATATTATATCTAATTTAATCTATAATATCCCTTTGCTATTTCTAATGTAAGACAACCCATTTTTCCATAAAAAGAAAGTTGTGGTGCAGTAAAACTTTACTTTTAATTAGAGTATATTGAAAATATTGAATATGTTGCAATATTAGTTGTCACTTATTTTTTGCATAGTGAAACAATAACTTAATTATTTATCAAATGTGCTTTTTTTTTAAATGTTTACAAAATATTTTATCGGCACAATATTTTTGTCAGAAAAAATAATAATCACAATGATATATATTTTTTGCGTCAAAATTTTGAAATTTATTTTAAAGTAGTTTTCTTGTTTCATAATAATCAAACCATATATAAAATTAAAAAAAAAATTAATAAAAGTAGTTTTTTTGTTTCAAAGCATATCTAAGATAAAAAAAAAAAAATCAAAACATCTTTCAGTACACTCTATGTGGTTTATCCATATCCTATGTTCAATGCAACTCTTCTCATTCTCAGACAATCATTTCTTTACTCTTTATCTCTCTTATATTGTGTGAAATGCACATTATGTATTGTTTTAATGTACCAATTCTCATGTGAGTCACTTGATTATAATAATATATATGTACATTAACTATTTAATATGGTGTAACAAATTGAATGATTATAATTGAATAACGTCGTATTTTTAATCTCAAAAAATTAAGGTTAAATTAATAAGTAAATCCCTATAATTTTATCGAATTTTTAATTTGCTCCCTAAATTTTTTTAACTAACTCCTTGTAGTTTCAAACTTTTGTATTAATTTTACATTGTTAAATATTCTTCAATAAAGTGTTCACTCTACCATTGCAATCTTTATTGTAGCTAAACTTGAATGTTAAGTTGTTCATCAATAACTCACAGACTCACGCAATAACCTCGACGGAAACTCCACCATTACCAATCATCATCAATGATGTACTAAGAAAACAAAGAATTTAATCTTCTAAAAAATAGGAAAAATAAAGAATTTAAACTTCTAAAAAATATTTAGGTCAAAAAAGTAAAATAAAAGTATTTGAATAGTACAAGTAAAAGACTTCACAATTATCAAAAATACAATTATTGATATATTTTAATTAAAATACTTTGTATATCAACAAATAAAAAAAATAAAATTTAAATAAAATTATAATAAAATATTGTTAGTATAAGAAAAACTCTTTTATTGTATAACTAAGCCTTATTTTATTATTTTTTCTTTAAGGTTCAATAAGTGTTGGGTCCTTAGATTTCACTATGGTATATGTTGTTGCAATCTTTGTAATTAAACTTTTGAAAATGTCAATCATCTATTTCTTAGTTGTCTTTTGTCGTGTCTAGAATTGGAGTATGTCCTTACTAACATGCCTATAGATCTCACTTCCATTCTCACTATTTGATCCATTTCTAAGAGAATATGGAGCACTCAAATGTACAATATCAAAAATAAATATTTTATCTGTTGATAATCTTGGGATTTAGACTCACAATCCACAATAAACATGTTATTTACATAATTTCAACCAGAATCGTGTCTCCGTGTAAAACTTTTTAAATAATTATTTTCAACTTAATCTTATAGTTTAATATACTTCTATATATACTTCAGAATTAGAATCTCTACATGCGAATAAAGGAAGACGCAAGGTTCACAATTTTTAAGGAATTTAATGAAATATCTCAAACTATAATATTCTTCAAAACCACCTTTCAATAAATTTTATTAATGAAGAATCAAATGAAGTCCAAAAATTTAATATATTTTACTAGAGATATCCATTTAACATACAAAAACAACTCAATTGGATGTATATCAAAATTCAAAATAATTAGTTCAAGAAAGTCCATGCATCAAGGCTGATCCAAACATCACTAGTCGGGGCTAAAATTAGTAAGAGCTGTGAATGAAATATCAAATGAATGAAATATCAAAACCAATACAATTGGTCCCATAGAAAAATTCATAGCCACAAATTAATTAAAATTCACGCATCAAAGCTGTTATGTGTAGTAATTTGTAGAAATTAGAGTTCATTTTTAAAATAATCTTTTTTGATTGCTTTTAAAATATATCTACTTATTAAAAAAATGAGGTAGCCGTGATATTCCATAGATAGCATACCGTTCGCCTCTGGTTATTTACAATATAAAAAGTATCTCCTCAAAAAATATATCTAAATTAGATATATAAATCATATTTTCCTTATTTATATCTTGAATTTTTTACATTTCAAAAATTCATATTTAATTAATCCTAAGTTAAAAAATCATAAATATATATATTTAATTGATCTCAAGTTAAAAAAATATAAATTTTTGTGAATGAAGTTTTTTATTGTTCTAAACATACTACTAAAAAAAATTCATATGTTAAAGTTGCAGGGCAATTAAATATATTTTATTGGCTTAATTGCAGTTTTGGTCCCCCTATTTTAGCTGAATCGCGAAAGTAGTCCCTCCATTTTGTTTCTCCCCAGTTTTGGTCCCCCAAACAGAATTCTAGTTCAAAACCTGATGAAATTTTACTTTTTAAAGTCGTACTACACCATTTATGGTCATATATTTCAAGTACAATTGTTGTAAATGAGCTCTTGAGACATTGTGTGACTTAAATAAATGCAAAAAAAATGAAATTTCATCAAGTTTTGGACCAAAATTCTGCTTGGGGGACCAAAACTGAGGAGAAACAAAATGGGGGGACTACTTTCGCGATTCAGTTAATATAGGGGGACCAAAACTGCAATTAAGCCTATTTTATTTCAGCAAGAACTTAAACTGCTTGTTAAATAATTTTGTAGAAATTATAAATTATATTTTTCTATTTTACAATGACTATAATTGAAAGATTGATGTTTTATGTGGACTAAAATCATATTTAATATCTAAAAAAAATACAAATATTTTCTTGGTTGAATTAGGGAAGGCTTGAAACTTGTATTTCATTATATTATTAAAATTATATGAGTAGTAATTTTGTAAGTAAAATTTATATATATATATATATATATATAAACTACATTATCAACTTTTCTTAATAAGAGTAAAAAAATAAAAAATAAAAATAAACGACTGCTCGTATAAAGGACGAAAGTAATATTATTATTTTTTCAATGATTTGAAAAATATCAAATAAAAACTCAACTACTCTATCTATTTTATAATAAGTGTCACTTTAGTAAAAATAATTTATTTCAAAATAAATGTCATTTATAATTTTTTATGTATTCAAAAATAGATGACGGTAAAGTTCTTGAGTAGGGATGTCAACTAGGCAAACATGGGTACTAGTCTGTTGTTGTAAGACCCTGAATTTTGTAAACTATAATTTATGCAATTTTAGTGTAATTTGTGTTGAATTGCTTAGACATTTAGCCCAATTTTTTATTTTGTGAATTAAGTACCAAAAATACATTTTGTTAGAGTTAATAATATATATATATATATATATATATATATATATATATGAATCTTTAAACTTATGAAACAGAGGGATAAAATTTCAAATTATATTTAGGTCTAAACAGAGTAGTTAATGAGCTTCATTTAAAGGCGAATTCTTTAGAAAAATTCAAGTTCAAATTTTGGCTAAAGCAGACATATTGGTTAGTTTTAGTTACTTCTCAATCAAACGTTGAATTATTAAAGCATTTTCCCCATACACTGTAAAATTGACTAAAAAATATGGTACCAAAAATGCATTTAATCCTATGTATATTAGTCTTTATTCAAAAAAAAAAAATAGATAGCATTCCAAAATAAATTATGTAGCATTTTTATCGTTAAAAAATGTGTGGTAGTATCGTCTACTCTTATTAGAGTTAAATGCATCCAGTTCTACAAAATTTGGTATTTAATTGTCCTTCAAAGCAGGTATTTTTTAGCAAATGTAGTTTTTATAACAAACTTACGTAATATAATAATTGCATTTGAAAAAAGAAAAGACAATCAGTTTTAGAAAAGCAATAGTTATATTAACTTTGAGTAAATACCGTTATGGTATGTGAAAATGTGAGAGGTTGGCACAACTGTGTTTGAATATCTATATAATTACAAAAACACATTTACATATTTATTTTGTATTTCATTTTAGTTATGAAAAATACTTTGTAATAAGTTTATCTTAAAATATTATTTTTTAATCAACTTAATCTATAAATTTTTTAATAAAAAAAGGTGTTAAGGATATATTAGTAATTTTAAACACTTAAAATTACATCAATTTGCATCAGACTTCCGGAGACTAAAATTTGTGTTTGCTCTATTAATTTTTTTTTAATTATTATTATAATTTATTGTTAGATAATAGATTTTTTCCGTACTTCTGTAATAAATTATATGAATAAATGTAAATGTGGCAAAAATAATATTTGTTGTAACTTTTTTTAGTTAGTTTAGGAGACGTGAATGTGTTTTGAACATTAGAGAGTATAAGTGTCATTCAAATATGATGTAACAATTATGATTAATTGACATACGGTTGTGTTTAATTGATAGTGTAAAAACACGTTATATGAATTAAATAAAAAATAAAACAATAGAAAGAATAGAAACAAATATTTTTCTTTTTGTTATTTTTTACTCTTAAAAATAAATATATTTTTAGTCCTCATAAAATTTCAGTATTTTCATGTTAGTCTTTACAAAGTAAAAATATAATTTTTAATCTTATAAAATTATTTGTTAAGGCAATATATGCTTTTAAATAACTTTTTTTTATGTATGTTTATCACATTATAAAAAAATCATACGATTTTGAAGATGAAAATTAAAGAAAGAGTACAAGGGCATAAAAGTACTACAAAGCACCTACTGAAGGTATAGACTTTGTATGCAATTCAAATTTGAGGCAAAAGACACATGTTTTCCATTTTTCTCATGTCTCTTAATATAGAAACCTTAACATTATGTATTTATTAAGCAATTACTTCTTAGGTTAAAAAAATTGATTACTATAGCTGGTATATACTTGTGAGGTTGTCAAAATGTGAGAGGAGAATTATTGTAAACCAATTTAAGATTTGATAATAACTTTAACCATTTGCTTATTTTTAGCATCTAGATTCTTATTTAAATATTGAGTTATTATAATATGACAAATTAATCAACATGATATATATTTATTGTCTTCTCCATTTTACTAAATACAAAGAAAATTATGGATATAATTACAACCAATTTAATGTAGGAAGTAGCACGTACACTACTATTGAAGCTATATATTTACTAGATTTTGTTAAATATTATTTATATTTGTTTTTTTTTTACAATTATTTAACAGTTTTACACTAAATATTTTCAGTTAATTGAAAACACATAAACTTTATATTAACTATAAATATGACTGAAGTTCTATAGCTAGACTCAAACTCAAACTTAGAAGTTTTATATTTGTTCTAATGGCTAAGAACTTTAACCATTTGCTTATTCTTAGTATCTAGATTCCTACTTAAATATTGAATTATTATAATATGACATATTAATCAACATCATATATACTTATGGTTTTCTCCATTTTGCTAAAGGAAATTGTGGACATTATTGCAACCAATTTAGTATTGATATTTGTGGTCCTCTCTTGAGGGAGTAGCTTATATTTTGTTGTAGAAGAATGGCAAGATGTAATTGTAATGTTATGCATTAATTTTGATTTGAATTAGTGAATACACCTTATTTTGGATAGTGATTCTCTTTTTGCTAAAAACTTTAACCATTTGCTTATTGTTAATATCTATATTCCAACTTAAATATTGAATTAGTATAATATGACAAATTAATCAACATCATATATACTTATGGTTTTCTTCATTGTTCTAAAGACATAGGAAATTATGGATATTATTGCAATAAATTTAGTGTTGATATTATTGGTCATCTCTTTAGAGAGTAGTTTATGTTTTGTTGTAGAAGAATGAGAAGATGTAATTCTAATGTTATTTATTAATTTTTATTTTTATTTAGTGAATACACCTTATTTTGGATAGTGGTTCTCTTTTTGCTTAGAACTTTAACTATTTCCTTATTCTTAGTATCTAGATTCCTACTTAAATATTGAGATATTATAATATGACAAAATAATCAACATCATATATACTTATGGTCTTCTCCATTTTGCTAAAGACAAAGGAAATTATGAACATTATTGCAACCAATTTAGTGTTGATATTAATGGTCATCTCTTGAGGGAGTAGCTTATGTTTTGTTGCAGAGAAGAATGACAAGATGTAATTGTAATATTATGCATTAATTTTGATTTGGATTTAGTGAACCTTATGTTGGATAGTGGTTCTCTTTTTGCTAAGAACTTTAACCATTTGCTTATTCTTAGTATCTAGATTTCTACTTAAATATTGAATTAGTATAATATGACTAATTAATCAACATCATATATATTTATGGTCTTCTCCATTTTTCTAAAGACAAGGAAATTATGGACATTGTTGCAACCAGTTTAGTGTGTATATTAGTGGTCATCTCTCTAGGGAGTAGCTTATGTTTTGTTGTAGAAGAATGACAATATCTAATTGTAATGTTATCCATTAATTTTCATTTGTATTTAGTGAATTCACTTTATTTTCGATAGTGGTTCTCTTTTTGGGGTGTTTTGGAAAAGAATATTGTACTTGTTACGTAAATATAAGTATAATAAATATATTTTACTTTTGAAAAAATTAAATAAATATTGGTATATCATAGTTACTCAATATACATATTCATTCTATTAGTGTAGAATTGACCTTCACTTGTCCATTGTTAAGTGCAAGTTGACATGCAACTTAAAATATACTCTACTTTAAAATCAAGTTTTCTTTTTTCTCTATAATGTGGCAAGTAGCACAGGACTAGTGAAGTTAGATATTTACCACACAAAGTATTGAAAAGCTATGAATGAAATATGAAATGAATTTGGAAAATTATGTAAATTTTATCGGAGATAGCCATTTCACGTACAAATTAATTAAATTATTATTATACCACTAAAACAAAAATTAAATAATTTCTCATACCAAAGCTCTTATGCGTAATAATTTGTAGAAATTGGAGTTCATGTTTAAAAAATCGTTTTTGATTGCTTTTGAAATATATCCACTTATTAAAAAGAAGAGGTAGTCGAGGCTACTTCTTAGATAGCATACCTTTCACCCCTACATGTTTATAACAATATAAAAAGTTTCTCTTCAAAAAATATATTTAAATTAGATATATAAGTCATATTTTTCTTACTTATATTTTGAGTTTTTTACATTTAAAAAATTCATATTTAATTGTTTTCAAACTTAAAAATTTTAAACATTCATATTTAATTGATCCCAAGTTAAAAAATTATAAATTTTTGTGCAAGAATATTTTTATAATGTTCTAAACATGCTTCTAAAAAACATTCATATAAATTTTAAATTTGAAAGACAATTAAATGTATTTTTATTTTAGCCAAGGACAATACCTGCTTGTTAAATAATTTTGTAGAAACTAAAAATTATATTTTTCTATTTTACAATGACTATAATTGAAAGGTTGAAATTTTATATGGACTAACAATATAGTTAACACCTAAAAAAATACATATCACTTTCTTGGTTGAAGTAGGGAAGGCTTGAAACTTGTATTTCATTATATTATTATAAATTATATGAGTAGTAATGTTGTAAGTAAAATTTATATATATATATATATCATTAGATTATTGTACATTATATGAGTAGTAATTAGTTAAGTAAAATTTATACAATAGATGGGAAGACATTTTATGTATTTTGAGACATATATATGAATTTTCAATTTTAGTTATGAGTAGCTAATGAGCTTCATTTAAAGACGAATTATTCAGAAGAATTCAAGTTTGAATTTTAATTAAAACAAATTTTGATTAATTTTACTTACTTGTCGATCAAACATTGAATTGTTAAAGCATTTTTCACATAAAGTTGAATAAAAAATATGATACCAAAAGTGCATTTAACCCATAAAAAAAAGGTGCATTTAATCCTATGTATATTAGTATTTATTAAAAAAAATTGATAAGATTCATAAATAAATTATGTAGCATTTTTATTGTTATAAAAATATGTGGTAGTATCGTCTACTGTTATTAGGGTTAAATGCAATCGGTTCTATAAAATTTGGTATTTAATTTTCCTTCAACAAGCAGGTTTTTTTATTTAACAAATGCAGTTTTTATAACAAAGGTGCGTCATATAATAATTGCATTTGAAAAAGAAAAGATAATCGGTTTCAGAAAAGCAATAGATATTAACTTTGAATAAACACCATGAAAAATACTTTTTAATAAATTTATCTTAAAATATATTTTTTTAATCAACTTAATCTATAGTTTGTTTAATAAAAGAGGTGTTAAGGATATATTAGAAATTTCAAACACTTAAAACTATATTAATTTGCGTCACACCTCCTGAGACTAAAATTTGCGTTTGCTCTATTACTTTTTTTAATTATTATTATTATTATTATTATTATTATTATTATTATTATTATTATTATTATTAGTTAGATAATAGATTTTTGCCGTACTTCCACAGTAAATGATATGAATAAATATAAATGTGGCAAAAATAAAATTTGGTGCAGCTTTTTTTAGTTAGTATAGGAGATGTGAGTGTGTTTTGAACATTAGAGAGTATAAGTGTCATTCAAATATGATATAATAGTTCTGATTAATTGATAGTGTAAAAACACGTTATATGAATTGAAATAAAAAATAAAACAATAGAAAGAATAGAAACAAATATTTTTCTTTCTGTTATTTTGGACTCTTAAAAATAAATATATTTTTAGTCTGATAACATTTCAACATTTTAATGTTCGTCTTTATAAAATAAAAATACAATTTTTAATCTTAAAATTATTTATTGAGGCAATATATATTTTTTAATAAAAAATTTCATCACTACGCCAGAAATGACATTTAACAGCGCCCATTTTACAGCGCTTTCTAAACACAAGCGCTGTTGTAATTATATTTTAAAAATAACGGAACCTATTACAGCGCTTTTTATGTAAAGCGCTGTAAAACAAGCGTTGTAGTAGGTCATATAACGTTTGCGCATCACGTTATAAGGATTTTACAGCGCTTGTCAAAAAAGCGCTGTAAACGGAAGCGCTTTCGTAAATGTGTTACAGCGCTTTTTTCACAAGCGTTGTAAAACACATGCGCTTTCATTGAATTTAACTACCTATTACAGCGCTTTTTTCACAAGCGCTGTAAAACACATCCGCTTTCATTGAATTTAACTACTTATTACAGCGCTTTTTTCACAAGCGCTGTAAAACACATCCGCTTTCATTGAATTTAACTACTTATTACAGCGCTTTTTTCACAAGCGCTGTAAAACACATGCGCTTTCATTGAATTTAACTACCTATTATAGCGCTTTTTTCACAAGCGCTGTAAAACACATGCGCTTTCATTGAATTTAACTACCTATTACAGCGCTTTTTTCACAAGCGCTGTAAAACACATGCGCTTTCATTGAATTTAACTACCTATTACAGCGCGTTTTTCACAAGCGCTGTAAAATACATCTTTCAAATAATTATATACGTTGGAAACCCTCATATCCTCTACATCTTTCAAATAATTATATACGTTGGAAACCCTCATATCCTCTACATCTTTCAAATAATTATATACGTTGCGAACCCTAATATCCTCTACGTACTGTGCGGCCATCTACGTTGTCTAAGGTATTTTTTACACATGATCTGTTATGTTTTGAAATTGTCAAAAATTGTCAAAAACTCATACCACATGATCTGTTCTGTTTTGAAATTGTTAGTTGATATTGGTTTCTTTTTGAAACTTGTTGATATGTTTTGAAAGCTTATTATTTTTGTTACTGCATTTATATAGGTGGTATAATATGGATAGGAAATGGATTTCAGCCAATCGATTGTCAAAAGAGTATGAAATTGGAGTGAAGGAGTTTGTTGAGTTTGCAGTGAAGAATGCAAAAGATCCAAATAGAGTAGTTTGTCCTTGTTTAAAATGTTGTTTTGGAAAACGTGTTAGAGAAGATGAATTAGAAGGACATCTAGTATGTAATGGAATTGATCAAAGCTACACATGTTGGATAAGACATGGTGAGAAAAAAAAAGGAAACATTAATTTTGAGAATAGTTCTACATATGCTTCAACTGATTTCGATACAGATACATATGAGCCGGACCGAGTTGATGAGATTGCAAAAGCAGTTGAAGAAGATCTTCGAGATTGTCCTAAAA
The DNA here is from genome assembly GCF_000331145.2 of Cicer arietinum. NCBI lineage: Eukaryota > Viridiplantae > Streptophyta > Magnoliopsida > Fabales > Fabaceae > Cicer > Cicer arietinum. Next base: position 18,287,563 of record NC_021160.2, on the reverse strand, counting down.
TGTTTGAAAGTTTGTTGAGTGATGCAGAGAAAGAATTATATAATGGTTGTACTAAATTCACAAGACTGTCAGCGATATTAAAGTTGTACAACTTAAAAGCGAGTAATGGATGGTCTGATAAAAGCTTTACGGAATTATTAACACTCATAAAAGATATGTTGCCAGATGATAATGAACTTCCCAGTCGGACCTACGAGGCTAAACGGATTTTGTGTTCTATTGGAATGAGTTACGAAAGGATTCATGCGTGTCCTAACGATTGCATTTTATTTCGAAACGAATATGAACTACTTAAGGCGTGTCCGAAATGCAATGTCTCTCGATATAAGAAGAAAGAATCTACTCCAGCAAAAGTCGTGTGGTATTTTCCTATAATACCAAGATTTAGGCGCATGTATCGCAGTGAAGAAGATTCAAAACACTTGACATGGCATGCAGATGAAAGAATTAGAGATGGAATGTTTCGACACCCTGCAGATTCCCCACAATGGGCAAAAATTGATCACGAGTATCCTGAATTCGGGATAGAGTCAAGAAATCTAAGACTTGCACTTTCTACTGATGGAATGAATCCACATGGTCTTCAAAGCATCTCACATAGCACGTGGCCTGTGATTTTGGTAATATATAACCTACCTCCATGGTTATGTATGAAGCGTAAGTTTATGATGTTGTCTCTGTTAATTTCTGGACCCAAACAACCGGGGAATGATATCGACGTATACTTGACTCCTCTAATCGAAAATTTAAAAAGTATGTGGGAGACAGGTGTGGAAGTTTATGATGGGTATAAGAAAGAATGTTTCAATTTAAGGGTTATGTTGTTCGGCATAATTAATGATTTTCCAGCATATGGTAATTTATCAGGATATAGCATTAAAGGTCAGTGTGCATGTCCTATATGTGAAGAGAGTACAAATTGGATGCGGTTGAAACATTGTAAGAAGAATGTGTTTCTTGGACATCGTAGATTTTTACCTTATAGTCATCAGTATCGTGGGTGGAGAAATGCATTCAATGGAAAATCAGAGGAAGGTAAAGCTCCTTTAGCACCGACTGGATATCAAATACTTGAAAAAGTACAAGGTTTGACCAATAAATTTGGCAAACCTTTTGCGGGAGAGCTGGTGAAAACTGGGTGGAAGAAAAAGTCAATTTTCTTTGAATTGCCATATTGGAAGTCATTGTATGTAAGACATTTCCTCGATGTGATGCATATTGAAAAAAATGTATTTGAAAGTGTTATTGGTACGTTACTCAATGTTCCAGGAAAGTCTAAAGATGGCGTCAATGCAAGATTGGACTTGGTCGATATGGGAATAAGAAATGAACTGGCTCCAGTAAAGAAAGGAAATCGCACATATCTACCTCCAGCCGCTCATACTCTATCTAGAAAGGAAAAAATTGTTTTATGTAAATTTCTACACGAAGTTAAAGTTCCAGAAGGATACTCTTCGAACATTAAAAATTTGGTTTGTATGAAAGACCTCAAGTTAAAAGGTTTGAAGACCCATGATTGTCATATTATAATGGAGCATTTGCTACCAATAGGTATACGTTCCATTTTACCTGAAAAAGTTCGACTAGCCTTAACTAGATTATGTTTCTTCTTCAGGGAAATTTGTAGTAAAGTGATCGACCCTCAGAAATTACCGACATTGCAGAGGGAAATTGTTGTTACTTTGTGTGAGCTTGAAATGTATTTCCCACCATCGTTTTTTGATATAATGGTTCACCTTACTGTTCATCTGGTTAAGGAGACACAACTTTGTGGGCCAGCTTATATGAGATGGATGTATCCGATAGAACGATATATGAAAATATTAAAAGGGTACGTAAAAAGTAGAAGTCGACCAGAAGGTTGTATTGCTGAACGATACATTGTTGAAGAGGCTGCTGAATTTTGTACTGAATATCTGTCCAATGTTGAATCCATAGGGCTTCCCATGTCTCGTCATTCGGGAAGACTATCAGGAGAAGGGATAACTGGAAGGAGACTACTGACTATATCAAGGACAGAATGGGAGCAGGCACAATTGTATGTTCTGCACAATGATGATGAGGTTCAACCGTATGTTACAATACACATTGATCAGTTATCTCGTTTGAACATGAATAGGAATCAAAATTGGATAACTCGAGAGCACAATCGAAGTTTTGTAACATGGTTAAAAAATCACATAATGTCAAAATTTGATATAGACCCCGGATCAATTTCAAATAGATTGAGGTGGCTAGCAAATGGTCCGAGCTTACATGTCTTTTCTTACACTGGTTATGTTATTAACGGCTACACATTTTATACCAAAGAACAAGATGATCAGACCACTATGCAAAATAGTGGAGTCACTCTCGTAGCTGAAGCGATGCATGTCTCAAGTGCAAAAGACAAAAACCCAATATATGCAAATCTATCATATTTTGGGGTTATCGAGCGCATATGGGAGTTAGACTACACAATGTTTCGTGTTCCCATATTTGGTTGCAAGTGGGTCGATAATAATAATGGCGTTCGGATTGATGAGTCAGGATTCTTGCTTGTCGATTTTAATAGGGTGGGATACAAAGACGAGCCTTTTATTTTAGCGTCGCAAGCTCAACAAGTGTTTTATGTCACTGATCCTTCTAATGATAAATGGTCTGTTGTCCTATCGACCAATAAAATAAGTGATGATAACAATAATGATGAAGATGTTGGTAATGATCTTTTATTTGCAACATCACAACAACCACATGAAATTGATTCAACTGATGATGGTTTATATCTTAGAGATGATCATGATGAGGGAATTTGGATTAATCCATCGTTTCGTATTGTAAATGGACAAACAAATGTGAATGTCACCAGGAAAAGAAGAAGGGCATCTTAATGTATATATATGTTTAATTGTTTTATATAAGCTATGCATGTAATCTGAACTGTGTTATTGTAAATATGCATGTAATCTGAATTGAGTGTTTTATACTAAGTTCTGATTAATTTATTTTCTGATTAATTTATTTTCTGCTTATATTTAGCTTGATTTGAGTGTTTTATACCAAGTTCATGTAACAATGAGTGTTTTATATTTAGCTTGATTTACATGAACTGAACTGAATATAAATTAGTAATTTACATGAACTGAACTGAACTGAATAGAGAGATTCTCTTTTGCTCAGTGCATATATATATATAGATTCTTCAGAATACTCATTTCTAATAATTCATCATCTCCTAAAGTATTGTGATAAAGACAATGATAACAATATTTTTAATCCAATAAACAATGATAAAAATGTTTTTAATGTCATCCCAACCCAAATAAACCAAACACAAAAATAAAATAAAGAGACATTTTACAGCGCTTATCTTAAAAAGCGCTGTAAAAGATCCTTTTAAAAATAAAATAATGAGTGTTTTATACCTTTTACAGCGCTTTTCACACAAAGCGCTGTAAACGACTCTTTTGAAAGTGAGTAAAAAAGACATTTTACAGCGCTTATTTGACAAAGCGCTGTAAAAAAGCTTTAAAAATAATATTCATCAGACACCTAATTTCTTCAAACACCTTGTACGCATCATGGGAATCCAAAAAACATCAGACACAAACCCATTTCTTCAAACACCTTGTACGCATCATGGGAATCCAAAAAACATCAGACACAAACCCATTTCTTCAAACACCTTGTACGCATCATGGGAATCCCCAAAAACACCAGACACAAACCCATTTTTCGCAACATGGCAATGATCCTGAATACCAATTAAGTTTCGATTTAAGAAGGAAAGAGAATGTAAAGAGATAAAAAGGGTGTTGAGGTGGAGATTGAATTGTGAAAGAGTAAGCTTTGATGTTTGTGAAGAAGATGCATAAAAGGAGAAGAGTTTGGTGAAGAGGAAGGGATTTTTGTGGTGACCAGTTACTACTATGTGGGTTTTGCATGCATGTTGAGCTTGTTTAAAAAATAACATAACATAACAAAACACAAAAACAATAAGGCCTTTTACAGCGCTTATTTGGAAAAAGCGCTGTAAAAGAGCCTTTTAAAATTAACATAAAGAGACATTTTAGAGCGCTTATGTGGAAAAGCGCTGTAAAAGGCTTTAAAAAACATTCATATAACATAATAACACACGGAGGTCTTTTACAGCGCTTATTTGGGAAAAGCGCTGTAAAAGAGCCTCTTAAAATTAACATAAAGAGACATTTTAGAGCGCTTATGTGTAAAAGCGCTGTAAAAGGCATTCAAATAACATAATAACACACGGAGGTCTTTTACAGCGCTTATTTGAAAAAAGCGCTGTAAAAGAGCCTTTTAAAAATTTAACTAAAGAAGCCTTTTAGAGCGCTTATGTGTGAAAGCGCTGTAAAAGGCATTCATATAACATAATAACACACGGAGGTCTTTTACAGCGCTTATTTGAAAAAAGCGCTGTAAAAGAGCCTTTTAAAAATTTAACTAAAGAAGCCTTTTAGAGCGCTTATGTGTGAAAGCGCTGTAAAAGGCATTCATATAACATAATAACACACGGAGGTCTTTTACAGCGCTTATTTGAAAAAAGCGCTGTAAAAGGCATTCAAATAACATAATAACACACGGAGGTCTTTTACAGCGCTTATTTGAAAAAAGCGCTGTAAAAGGCATTCAAATAACATAATAACACACGGAGGTCTTTTACAGCGCTTATTTGAAAAAAGCGCTGTAAAAGAGCCTTTTAAAAATTTAACTAAAGAAGCCTTTTAGAGCGCTTTACAAAATAAGCGCTGTAAAAGGCTTATAAAAAGCGCTGTAAAAGTGTTACGTATATATAACAGTTACCTCTTCAGTTTCCTCTTCATTACGTAACCTTCATCTCAACCTTCATTTCTTCTCTTCTTTTGCAAACCCTATCATCCCGTCCTTTACGAACCTTATTTCCACGATCATCTCCTTCATTTCGAACCTTATTTCCATCCAAGATCATCTCTCCCATTTCACACAATATATTTTCATTGAAATACGTAACCCTCATTACGTATTTCTTCAAACCGTATTTCTGTGAACCATATTTCTGTGAACTTTCTGCAAACCCTCTTTTCTTTGCATTTCGTCTTTCTTCGAACCATCATTATTCAGGTATTGATGTTATTAAATTTTTGTAATCATTAGAATGCATGTTGAGCTTTTTTAAGATATACTGATACATGTTGAGTTTGTTTATAATAATGCATGATCCATGTTGAGCTTGTTGATGTTATACTAAAGTGCATGTTGAACTTGTTGTAGTTAAATGGATACAAACAAAGATTTAGAAGTTCAAAATGAAGAAGTTGGCACCTCTAAGACTTACGAAAAAGAAGTCAAACGTGGTGCAACTATCATGCAAAGGGTGATTAAAGCACGGAGCAGTGGCATTAAATTTGAGGTATACTATATATACTCTGTTTGCTGTGTGTTTTTTTATCTTTTTTTAGGGTTTAGGGCATGTACTTACTATATGAGTTTATTAGGTTGGCTGGAACGAGAGTGGTCAGCCAGTTGACCCCAACAGCTCCATGTTTGTAAGCTACATTGGGGCTGTTGTTCGTCAAAATGTCCCAATAACAATAGACAACTGGAGAGATAAGGCGTTGAAGGATGCCAAAGATATCATCTGGAATGACATTCAAGTAAATATTTTGATCTACTCTTTTGTCATTTATAATTTTTTTTCTGTAAAATACATTACTTATAATTGTTTTCATTGCAGACCACTTTTGTTCTTGATGAGGAACGAAAGTCATATGTTTTGAGAGTTGCTGGGAAAATCCATCGTGGATTTAGATCCCATCTCTCAAATTTCTATCTAAAAGATAGAGAAGGAAACACAAATGCTGAACCTCCAAAGATATATCAACATTATATATCAAAGGATGAATGGAGTGCATTTGTTTCCAAACGTTCTGACCCGGCGTTTGTCGTAAGTGATTAATTTATTAGCATTTGTGTTTTATTATTCATATTCGTAGCGTATTTTAAATTTTTACACAATTGCTATTTTTTTTTTATATAGAATATTAGTAAGGCAAATCGCGAACGGGCAAGCAACCCAAAACACCCATACAAGAAATCACGTATGGGATATGCACGCCTTGAACAAAAAATTGTAAGTAATTAAACATCACTTGTAATTTGTATTATAAACTATAGTGTGTAACTAATTTGTATTATTTTGTTTATGATTTTAACGAATAGAGAAAAGACACCCAAGCCGATCAACCCTTGGGTCGTCATATCTTATGGAAGGAAGCGCGTGTTAACAAAGAAGGAGTGGTTGATAATGAAAATGTCAAGAAAGTTGTAGAACTTTGTGTAAGTATATTATCACTTTAATATTTTTTAATATTGTATTTTAAAAATGCTATTGAACTTATCTTTTTAATGTTACATGTATTTTAGGAAACTATTGAACAAAGTTCTGAAACTCAAGAGGGCAACAAGGATACGTGCAGGGACATTCTTGGGAAAGTGTTTAATGTCCCTGAGTATTCCGGTCGAGTGAGGGGGAAAGGATTTGGCGTAACTCCCAAAAGCTTTTTTCCTCAAGAGAAGCGCCAAAAACCTTCCAACGAGGAAGTATTAGAGAAGCTCAGAATCTTATCGGAGCAAGTGGCACTCTTGGTGAATACGAATAAAGACAAGCAACTTCCGGTTCAGCTCCAACCTGAAATACAAATGGAGAGTGAAACCGGGAGTTGCAACGTCGGTTTGAAGAGTATTCCCGAGGTAATTAATTACTTACTACTTACTTGCTTATGTAATTACTTATGTATTAAACAAACTTATATATTAACTGTACTTATGTTTTAACTATTGATGTAGGGTGTCACTACATGTGTCCTATACTTGTCCTCGCCGACTCAACGGAAGGTGGGAAAAGGAATATTGCACAATACTTCGGGAGAAGTATTGCACAATATTCCGATCCCCGCGGGCCATGTCAAAGTATCGCCTACGGTTGCTTTCGAACCAACTGCACCGTTGCCCATACCGGACAACGATGGAGATATGAAGTTCTTAAGCGACGCTATTGGCAGTTACGTGGCATGGCCCACACACCTTGTTGCCCTCGAAAAAAAGATTCCCAAGGACAAATCAGTTACATCTCCCGAAAAGGTTTGTCACATTTATTGCCTAAGGTTTTTTATTTTTTCAGATTCAATAAACTAACATTTTACCTCATTTTTGTAGGTCCAAATAAATAAACCACCCCTACAGCCAAAAAAAGGCAGCAGACCTCAAAAATTGGAGGTTAATAGGGCTGCCAAACTACAAAGGCTGGAGGGTAATAAAGCTGCAAAACTTGCAGCAACAAAAAATCTGGATCGGGGAAAATCGGTCGCTGCTGCTGCTGCTCCTAATAAAAGTCAGCCACGCCTTGGTAAATACGGGGCGTGTCTTGACATCCAAATAAAAAGGAACATGGGCAGCAGCAACGATTCGCCCATTGTACAAATGAATCAAGACATCTTTGGAGATGAGTATATTGAATACCTCGAAAAGGAGCAAATGTACGATCTTCTCGAACATAAGGAGCTGAGTGTTACTGTAATCAGCTTGTACATAAGGTAAAAAATACTTTTAATTGCATTTATTTGTAATTAATTAAATGTATTGGTAATTAATCTAGTTTAAAATTTTCATTGAAGGTTTTTGTACGAGAAGGTCGTGTGCACGAGGAAACTGTCAAATAAATACTCATTCTTGTCTCCGCATAAGATGTCGATGTTCAAACTCGATCCAGACAATGTAAAACACTACATTGTAGATATGTTTTTAAGAAATAAAGAAAGTGATAAATTGTTCTTGGCACCATATAATTCAGGGTACGTAATTTTATCTTTTTTAATTGATGAGAATTTAATTTATTAGTTGTCTATAAACAAAATTGCTTAACCAATTTTTTGTTGTTGTAGGGCACATTGGGTGCTATTTGCAATCAATGCGGTCTCTGAAGTGATATACTATTTGGATCCCGTGCACGGCGATTACACCAATCACCCCGGAATAAAGAATATGCTCGACACGTAAGTAATATTCATTTATTTCTTACATATATATATTTATATATATATATATATAAATATATATATGTAAGAAATAAATGAATATTACTTACGTGTCGAGCATATTCTTTATTCCGGGGTGATTGGTGTAATCGCCGTGCACGGGATCCAAATAGTATATCACTTCAGAGACCGCATTGATTGCAAATAGCACCCAATGTGCCCTACAACAACAAAAAATTGGTTAAGCAATTTTGTTTATAGACAACTAATAAATTAAATTCTCATCAATTAAAAAAGATAAAATTACGTACCCTGAATTATATGGTGCCAAGAACAATTTATCACTTTCTTTATTTCTTAAAAACATATCTACAATGTAGTGTTTTACCCATAACTCATATGACGGGGTGCATATTACAGCGCTTTTTCGAGAAAGCGCTGTAATATGCACACCCATATATGAAATTATGGGTGGGCATATTACAGCGCTTCTTCGAGAAAGCGCTGTAATATGTACACCCATAACTCATATGACGGGGTGCATATTACAGCGCTTTTTCGAGAAAGCGCTGTAATATGTACGCCCATATATGAAATTATGGGTGGGCATATTACAGCGCTTTTGTGAGAAAGCGCTGTAATATGCACACCCATAACTCATATGACGGGGTGCATATTACAGCGCTTTTTGTGAAGAAGCGCTGTAAAATGTGCATAACAAGCGCGCGTTGTATTTACATGTTTTATAGCGCTTTTATAAAAGCGCTGTTGTATCATTTACAGCGCTCGTTTCCACAGCGCTTATTTTTTTGAAAAAGCGCTGTAAATGGCTTAAAAAAAGCGCTGTAAAAGCCGTTTTTTCGCGTAGTGCATGTATGTTTATGCCATTATAAAGAAAACCATAGAAAGGAAATGCTGTGAAATAGAGTACAATGGAACGACAGTATACAAAGCAGCTACTGAAGGTAGTGATTGTAACTTTTTATGCAATTGGCAAAAGACATATTTTTTTTCCATTTTTCTCATTTCTCTTAATATAGAAACCTTAACATTATGTATCTATTAAGCAATTACTTCTTAGGTTAAAAAGGTTAAAAAAAATAGATTACTATAGATGGTATATAGTGAGGTTGTCAAAATGTTATTGTAAACCAATTTAGGGATTTGATAATAACTTTAACCATTTGCTTATTTTTAGTATCTAGATTCCTATTTGAATATTGAGTTATTATATATGACAAATTAATCAACATCATATATATTTATTGTCTTCTCCATTTTTACTAAATACAAAGAAAATTATATATTACAACCAATTTAACGTAGGAAGTAGCACACTACTATTGAAGCTAGATATTTACCATCAAGATTTTGTTTAAAATTATTTATATTTATTTTTTATTTTTTATAATTATTTAACAGTTTTACATAAAATATTTTTAATTAATTGAAAACACATGAACTTTATATTCACTATAAATATGACTGAAGTTCTATAGACTCAAACTCAAACTCAAACTTAGAAGTTTTTTATTTGTTCTAATGGCTATTTCACCATCTAATTAAACAACCATCTTTGTCCATGTTTTTCATTTTCATTTTCTTTTGCACTCAGTTTGATTCTTCTACTGTTGGCTTTAGTCTAAACAGTCTAAAGAGACTAGAGTGTTTGAATGTGACTCCTTATGAGTTTGTTGTTTCCTTGAAGACTGTAGAGGAAGTGTTGCAGGATGTTACATCTATTCTGCAGTTTGAGCTCACCAAAGTTAATGGTGTTGACCACTTTTGTTTCTCCAACGCCATTTCAACATGTTTGAAATTGCTAGACTTGTCCGTCAAAGAACTCGCTTGGTGTAGATTTGCTGTTGAGAGTTTGAAAGGTAACATCATCATTCATTATCATTCTTTATTCTCATTAGCATTATTCATTGCCTTTGTTAATATTCATATCCATTAGTTTCTAAAGTGAAGTTCATAAGGAGCACTAACAAGGCGATCTCCATTCAACACCTCACCAAGCGCTTCAGTCTTCTCTTGTTATTAAACAAGAGTTAAATAAACTAGAAACAAATCTGTGTAAATATAACATGTTATCACACTAATAATACTAACTTTAAGTTTAATCGAAGTAATGAATAACAAAAGCTGAAGCAAAAATTAATAAGACAGTTACCTGTTACACAAAATGGGAGGTCAAGGTAACCATACGTTTCACTGAAATGAAATAAATAAAAAAAAAAAAAGAAAAATCAGAAAAATAATACTAGTAAGAAATTAAAAATAGATGATGAGTAACAGGGGCGGAGCTTCCGACTAAGGGGGGCCGCGGCCACCCCAAAAGAAAAAATTATAGGTACAATGACTAAAATGTCCATCTTAAAATTAAAAACTTACAAGTATACCTAAACTTAATTCAGTTTTCTCATTCTTCCTCTCTCTTCCATCCAGCCTTCCTCTCTCCCTTTTGCTTACAAGTTCCAGCCTTCCTCTCTCCCTCCTCCATAATCAGATTCATGAATCAAGACAAACGTGCGGTCGTCTCTCTACAATAATCGCTCGTCTGCTCGCTCACGAAATCGCTCGCTGCGGCCAATCGTTCGTCTGCCTGACTGCCTCTGTCCGTGGCCATTCGTCGCTGCCTCTCTACTCGCCGCAACCTCATCAGTCATCTGTCTCTAGATCTCGTTGCTGCTTTGTTCAAAATGTTCGAAGAGTAAATTGAAAAAAGAAGATCAGAGAAATTGAAAGGAGATCGGAGGGTACCTGGGGTTATGAAAGGTACTGACTTTGTTAGCGTAAAGAGGAACGGGATCTCCGTCGCCGTAACGGTGATCGGAGGCATCAGATCTAACGTGAGTAGCGAGAAGAGAAAGAGAGATTAGGATCCACAAAACTAACACCTTGCTCCTTCCCATTTTCTTTCTTCTCTCTTGCAAGATTCAAACAAATGAATATATCACAACACTCAATTTATTTATCTGTTTTTATTTTCTTAGTTTTAAATTTCTGTTTTTATTTTCTTAGTTTTAAATTTCTTTCTTATCTTATCTGTTTTTATTTTCTTAGTTATAAATTTTATATAATTATTTTTTTTAAACAGTTATAGTTATTTCACTGATAAAAAAGTATAAAATAGAAACTAAAATAGTTAAATGGAGGGTATAGTTGGAAGGAAAAAAAAAACGTTACATTGAAAGTTGGTATCCTTTTATATTTAGGAGTAGATATTATAAAAAATTAAGTTATTTAAGTGAATAAAAAATATTAGAAATTTAAATAAAATATGTAAATGAAGGATAAAATAATCATACAGAAATTTTATGTTTTTTATATATCATACATATATAATATAATTATTTAAAAAATAATTATTTAATTGATAAGGATGAATAAAATAGAGGGCAAGGATACTCTAACTTTAATAGTTTGATGGATGCATAAAATTGGAAGAAAGAGATAAGTTACTTAAATTTGGAAGAAAGAAAATTTATTTTACTTTATGTTACTTAAGTATAGAATTTTTTTAAAAAAATATTTAACTTGTTATTGGAAGAAAGATTTGAAGTGTTGTTTTAAGCGATAACCAATCTTTATCCACGTTAGTATAAATTATTTGTATGTACAAAATGGTATTAGAGTGACTTTGTTTTAAGGGTGTTAAAAAATTAAAAATTGTAAAATTGAACTGAACCCAATTATTTTTGAACTGAATTGATTTATAAAAATTGAGAACTAAATTGTTTTCAAACTAATTTTTTAAAACTAAAACTGAATCAAACCGGTTTTCAATTTGAAAAAATCGAATCAAACCAATTTTTAGTTCGAAAAAGCTAAACATAACCGATTTTTAGTTCAAAAAAACTAGAATCAAATTTGTTTTTTAGAAGTAATTATAGATAATTATGTAAAATTTGACCTATATGAACAAAAAAAAAAACTAAGTTAAACTTGTTCGGTTCGGTTCACAGTAATAAATCAGTTCACCAGTTTATACAACAGTTTGATTCAGTTTTTTGAACTGAAATTTGGTTCGTTTTAGTTTTTCTAAACAGAAAACTAGTTCAGTTAAGTTTTCAAACGGTTCTAATACAAAACTGATCTTTGTCCACCCCTATCTTTTTGACAATATATGGATAGATAATTTTTTTGAATTTAACATTTGTGTACAAATTAGAACCAACCTCCTTTTTATCTGTTTTGTTAGCATTCATGATTTATCTCTTAGGTACTTCCCTTTCATAATTACAAATTAGCAACATTAGAATAAATTAATTAATAGAAGTGGGTATTATTTGTTGTAGGAAAATATAATGGTACTGGTAACCTTGGTTATGAGTTACGAACATGGTTAAGTGTTATTCATGTCAATACCAACATATGCCTGGATTAACTTAAAGGAACCAGGGTTAACATAAATGATAAAATATCCACAAAAATTGACGAGGTGGATTCATTGGTTTATGATCTCTGAATCAAAGTGGAGGTGCACCCAATAACTGACAACTTTGCCAACAATGGCCAGTTTCCTTTTTGGGTAGACCGAAGCGACAAAAAGCTATTGCAGACAAATGCAACCCATATTTTTGATGTTGTACTTGTAGTTGATGGGACTGAAGATTTTACTAAAGTGATAGATGTGGTGCATGTAGCCCCAAACTCTAGTAAGAAGTGATATGTCATATTTGTAAAGAGGTGAGTTTATATGGATAATGTTGAGGTTGACAATGAGAACCTATGGATACAACTATTATAACTTGAGTCATGGAAAAAATAAGTTGGGCACATTCTACACAACAACATTTGGTAAGGACACAACTCCTACAAATTATCAAGTTTTTACAAGTTTTTTTAGATATATTTCAAGTCATGATATTTGGATACTTAACTTTTCTACCTCAATTCAATATTCTATTTTATCTCTCTTTTTTATCACATTATGTATATATTACATATAATTTGATCATTCTTTTTCAAAATGTTGATGAAGTGAATAGGTGTATAACTATGAGTTTTATATATGTTTATATTTAATTTCATATTTTTCAGAAAATGATAATATAATTTCTGGGTAATTATGTAAAATTTGACCTATATGAACAAACAAAAAAAGTTAAACTTGATTGGTTTGGTTCAAAGTAATAAATCAGTTCCCCAGTTTATACAACAGTTTGAATCAGTTTTTTGAATTGAAAATTAGTTCGGTTCAATTTTTTAAAACTGAAAACCAGTTCAGTTCAGTTTTCAAACGATTCTAATTCAGATCTGATCTTTGTCCACCCCTACCTTTTTGACAGTATATGAATATATAATTTTTATGAACATAACATTTTTCTGACTCCTTATGAGTTTGTTGTTTCCTTGAAGACTGTAGAGGAAGTGTTGCAGGATGTTACATGTATTCTGCAGTTTGAGCTCACCAAAGTTAATGGTGTTGACGACTTTTGTTTCTCCAACTCCATTTCAACGTGTTTGAAATTGCTAGACTTGTCCGTCAAAGAACTCGCTTGGTGTAGATTTGCTGTTGAGAGTTCGAAAGGTAACATCATCATTCATTATCTTTCTTCATTCTCATTAGCATTATTCAGTGCCTTTGTTAGTATCCATTGCCTTTATTTTGAATAATCTGTTAAATTCCTTGGTATTTGAAGTGTTGTTTTCAGTGACTACCAATCTTTACCCACGTTAATATAAATTATTTACATGTACAAAATGGTCTTAAGATTGACCTTTTTTGACAGTAACTTAATATAAAATTTTTCTGAATTTAACATTTGTGTAAAAATTGGAACCAACCTCCTCTTTCTCTATTTTGTTAGCATTTATGATTTATCTGTTAGGTACTTCACTTTCATAATAACAAATTTGCAACATTAGAATAAATTAATTAATAAAAGTGGGTATTATTTGTTGCAGGAAAATATAATGGTACTGGTAACCTTGGTCATGATTTACGGACAAGGTTAAGTGCTATTCATGCGACACATGCATGGATGAACTTAAAGAAACCAATGTTAACATGAATGATAAAATATCCACAAAAATTGACAAGGTCGATTCCCTGGTTTATGATCTTCTCATCAAAGTGGAGGTGCAACCAATCTCTTACCACTCTGCCAACAAGAGCCGATTTCTTTCTTGGGTAGCCCGAAGCGACAAAAAGCTATTACAGACAGATGCACCTCATATTTTTGATGTTGTAGTTGCAGCTGATGGTACTGGAGATTTTACTATAGTGATGGAGGCGGTGCATGCAGCCCCAAGCTCTAGTGAGAAGCGCTATGTCATATTCATAAACAGGGGAGTTTATATGGAGAATGTTGAGGTTGAGTTTGACAAGAAGAACCTCATGATGATTGGAGAGGGTATGGACGCAACCATTATCTCCAGTAACTTAAGTCATAAAAAAATTAATCTGTCGACATACTTCACAACAACATTTGGTACGAACACAACCCCCTACAAATTATCAATTTTTTACAATTTCTTTTTAGATATATTTCAAGTCGTGATATTTGGATACTTAATTTTTCTACCTCAATTCAATATTCTATTTTATCTCTTTTTTATTACATTATGTATATATTACATATAATTTGGTCATTCTTTTTCAAAATGTTGATGAAGTGAATAGGTGTATAACTATGAGTTTTATATATGTTTATATTTAATTTCATATTTTTCAGAAAATGATAATATAATTTCTGGGTAATTATGTAAAATTTGACCTATATGAACAAAAAAAAAAGTTAAACTTGATTGGTTTGGTTCAAAGTAATAAATCAGTTCCCCAGTTTATACAACTGTTTGATTCGGTTTTTTGAATTGAAAATTAATTCGGTTCAATTTTTTTAAACTGAAAACCAGTTTAGTTTAGTTTTCAAACGATTCTAATTCAGATCTGATCTTTGTCCACCCCTACCTTTTTGACAGTATATGAATATATAATTTTTATGAATATAACATTTTTCTGACTCCTTATGAGTTTGTTGTTTCCTTGAAGACTGTAGAGGAAGTGTTGCAGGATGTTACATGTATTCTGCAGTTTGAGCTCACCAAAGTTAATGGTGTTGACGACTTTTGTTTCTCCAACTCCATTTCAACGTGTTTGAAATTGCTAGACTTGTCCGTCAAAGAACTCGCTTGGTGTAGATTTGCTGTTGAGAGTTCGAAAGGTAACATCATCATTCATTATCTTTCTTCATTCTCATTAGCATTATTCAGTGCCTTTGTTAGTATCCATTGCCTTTATTTTGAATAATCTGTTAAATTCCTTGGTATTTGAAGTGTTGTTTTCAGTGACTACCAATCTTTACCCACGTTAATATAAATTATTTACATGTACAAAATGGTCTTAAGATTGACCTTTTTTGACAGTAACTTAATATAAAATTTTTCTGAATTTAACATTTGTGTAAAAATTGGAACCAACCTCCTCTTTCTCTATTTTGTTAGCATTTATGATTTATCTGTTAGGTACTTCACTTTCATAATAACAAATTTGCAACATTAGAATAAATTAATTAATAAAAGTGGGTATTATTTGTTGCAGGAAAATATAATGGTACTGGTAACCATGGTCACGATTTACGGACATGGTTAAGTGCTATTCATGCGACACATGCATGGATGAACTTAAAGAAACCAATGTTAACATGAATGATAAAATATCCACAAAAATTGACAAGGTCGATTCCCTGGTTTATGATCTCCTCATCAAAGTGGAGGTGCAACCAATCTCTTACCACTCTGCCAACAAGGGCCGATTTCCTTCTTGGGTAGTATGAAGCGACAAAAAGCTATTACAGACAAATGCACCCCATATTTTTGATGTTGTAGTTGCAGCTGATGGTATTGGAGATTTTACTACAGTGATGGAGGTGGTGCATGCAGCCCCAAGCTCTAGTGAGAAACGCTATGTCATATTCATAAAGAGGGGAGTTTATATGGAGAATGTTGAGGTTGAGTTTGACAAGAAGAACCTCATGATGATCGGAGAAGGTATGGACGCAACCATTATCTCCAGTAACTTAAGTCATAAAAAAATTAATTTGTCCACATACTTCACAACAACATTTGGTACGGACACACAACCCCTTACAAATTATCAATTTTTTACAATTTCTCTTTAGATATATTTCTGATCACTGATATTTGGATATTTTATTTTTCTACATCAATTCAATCATTTAATTTCCCTTTTGTTATCACAATATCTATATATCACATATATTTTATCATTCTCTTTTAAGATATTGATGAAGTGTATGGGTGTCTAAATATTATTATTCATACATTTTTTTTATTTAATTTCATATCTTCTTGGAAAATGATAATAGTAGTATAAAGGTCCATGAAGACAAATTTGATTTGGCCCTATTGATTTTTGAAAAAAAATTCAACATAATGTGTGTCTAGGTGTTCTCATACTTCTATGTGGTTCAAATATTTAAAAACATTATATTTGAACATAAATATAGTCTTGTCCTAAAATGAATTAAAGAGATATAATTAGATACAAAAAATGAATCTGTTTAACATGAATCTCAAAAAGTAGTCAAGAGTTGATCGTTACTATTTTAGTAAAAACAAAGTATTTTGTAAAAATTAAAAATAGATAGTATTTTATTAAAATTTACTTTTGAACCAAGATTACTACTTTAGATTGTATTCTGCACTCATAGTTTTTATTTGTATAATTATAGTTTTACGGAAGTTTTTTTTAGTGAAGTTTTTCTGTCTATAATTGTTTTTATAGAATAATATTTTTATTTTTTATTTTTCTCGTTTGAAAATATTATTAAACATCCTGGTTTTTTAATTTAAATAAATAAAATTAAGTTATTGAGTAGTTAGAGACCCTATAGTTCACTAAACTACCATTTAATGCAATAACCAGAAGCATTAATTGAAATTCGGTCAGTACTATGATTTAAGGTAACTTTAAGAAGCATAACCTTAGATATATAAGGAACTCAAAGAATTGCATAAATAGATTATTAATAATAAGTAATGGATTCTGTTAATTAGTCTAATAATTCGTTTGTATTTGTAAGATAATAAAAAGAAGATCTCTGCTATAATCTCTACAAACATCTCTGAAGTCCCGAAACTCCTCTTATCTTCTTCAATATTAAAACCTTGATCCAATTCTTATTGATCTTTATCCTTTTGTGAAGGTGTCATGGGTGGAGGTTTCATTGCACGGGATATGTCCTTTAGAAATACGGCTGGACCTATGGGTGAACAAGCGGTGGCATTAAAATCTCTTTCTGACTTCTCAGTATTTTATCGATGTGGAATTTTTGGCTATCAAGATAGCTTATATGCGCATAGCAACCGCCAATTCTATAGAGACTGCAAAATCAGTGGCACGATGGACTTTATCTTTGGATATGCCATTGCAGTTTTTCAAAATTGTAAACTATTAGTCAAAAACGGATTGCCGAAACAAAGCAATACTATCACCGCTCAGGGAGGAAAAGTCAATGGAGACTTAACTGGTTTCTCATTTCAGTTTTGCAACATATCTGCAGACTTTGACCTTTTACCTTTTGTTAAATCAACCTCAACATTCTTTGGAAGACCGTGGCAGTCATATTCTACAACGATTTTTATGCAGTCTTACCTAAGTGATGTTTTGAGTCCAAAAGGATGGTTAGGGTGGAACAAATCCCAATATTTAGACACATTGTATTATGCTGAGTATAAGAATTATGGACCAGGAGCAAAGATACAGGGCAGAGTTAAATGGAAACAGTATCATATTCTAAATGATTATAGGCAGACAAATAACTTCACAGCGGCCCACTTCATTTTAGGGAACCTATGGTTATCTTCAACGGGTGTACCATTCACTCTTGGATTTGGGAGTCATACTTGAAGTTATTATTATTATAATATAATGTTAGAAGAGATAATTTGATGTTATTATAATTAATCTCTTGCTTGATAATTTAATAATTACACATTTGATAAGATAGCTAGTTGCATTTCATTTTGGACAAAACAAATTGGTAAATATGGTCATGCACAACAAATTAAATTTTCTTTCAATTTTAGAGACTTGTATTTGCTCAATAACGCATAATATAGGGTTTAAACCAAAATCAATTAAAAGATTTACTTTAAAATGAAATTCATTAACTCATATCGAAATTACATTGATCAATAATACAATTTAAAATCGTTAAAAATATAAACAATAAATTTACAAACACGAAAAACAAAGCGTGAAACCAAAACAATATCGTAATAAGATGGAAAATAAAACATCACACTAAAATGAAGAAAAATAAAATAAAATAAGATATGCATGAAAATCACTTATTTAAATAAAAGAAATTAAGAAAAATAATTTAGATGGGTGATTTCGAACAAAAAATTGACCCTAAATCACCCTCTTAAATGAAGCGAATAGAAATTAAACAAAAGAGAAGAAGAAGACAACTACTTGCGTTTTTATATGGATCTATATTATATTTTATATAAAAATGAGACTTATCCTATAAAAAAAATGTATGCGTCGTGGCGACTTCTAAAAAACTTTGTGAACCATATCCTCCTAGCAAAACGTAAAAAATACATCAAAAATGAAAATAATAATAATTAACGATAATATTATGTAATTATATCATTAATTAATTGTATATCGTATATTTATTTTCGTTGTTAACTTTTATCAAAATTGATTAAATTACAAAAATTTAAAAAGTTAGTTGTTCTATTTAATTAATTTGCAATTTAAATTATTTTATTAGTTTATTTTCTGAAAAAAAATAATTTGTATTTTTATATTACAGTATTTAAAAATGTAGGTTTAATTTATGAAGAGTTCTATATTTAAAGAAGTAGGTATCAATAGATATTCTAAAAGATTCAAACTAATTGAATTTAAAAATGTAGACGAGATTTTTCTGTTTTTTTTGCCCTTGGATTTTTGTTTTTGTTGTTGTTGTCAATTCTGCTTTGTATTGTTAGCTAATGTGAGAATGATTGTGAAATAGTGGGCCTAAAGCTATATACACTACGCGAAAAAACGCATTTTATAGCGCTTTTTTTAAGCCATTTACAACGCTTTTTCAAAAAAATAAACGCTGTGGAAACGAGCGCTGTAAATGATACAACATCGCTTTTAAAAAAGCGCTATAAAACATGTAAATACAACGCGCGCTTGTTATGCACATATTACATCGCTTTCTCAAACAAGCGCTGTAATATGCCCAACCATAATTTCATATATGGGTGGGCAAAACTACAAAGGCTGGAGGGTAATAAAGCTGCAAAACTTGCAGCAACAAAAAATCTGGATCGGGGAAAATCGGTCGCTGCTGCTGCTGCTCCTAATAAAAGTCAGCCACGCCTTGGTAAATACGGGGCGTGTCTTGACATCCAAATAAAAAGGAACATGGGCAGCAGCAACGATTCGCCCATTGTACAAATGAATCAAGACATCTTTGGAGATGAGTATATTGAGTACCTCGAAAAGGAGCAAATGTACGATCTTCTCGAACATAAGGAGCTGAGTGTTACTGTAATCAGCTTGTACATAAGGTAAAAAATACTTTTAATTGCATTTATTTGTAATTAATTAAATGTATTGGTAATTAATCTAGTTTAAAATTTTCATTGAAGGTTTTTGTACGAGAAGGTCGTGTGCACGAGGAAACTGTCAAATAAATACTCATTCTTGTCTCCGCATAAGATGTCGATGTTCAAACTCGATCCAGACAATGTAAAACACTACATTGTAGATATGTTTTTAAGAAATAAAGAAAGTGATAAATTGTTCTTGGCACCATATAATTCAGGGTACGTAATTTTATCTTTTTTAATTGATGAGAATTTAATTTATTAGTTGTCTATAAACAAAATTGCTTAACCAATTTTTTGTTGTTGTAGGGCACATTGGGTGCTATTTGCAATCAATGCGGTCTCTGAAGTGATATACTATTTGGATCCCGTGCACGGCGATTACACCAATCACCCCGGAATAAAGAATATGCTCGACACGTAAGTAATATTCATTTATTTCTTACATATATATATTTATATATATATATATATAAATATATATATGTAAGAAATAAATGAATATTACTTACGTGTCGAGCATATTCTTTATTCCGGGGTGATTGGTGTAATCGCCGTGCACGGGATCCAAATAGTATATCACTTCAGAGACCGCATTGATTGCAAATAGCACCCAATGTGCCCTACAACAACAAAAAATTGGTTAAGCAATTTTGTTTATAGACAACTAATAAATTAAATTCTCATCAATTAAAAAAGATAAAATTACGTACCCTGAATTATATGGTGCCAAGAACAATTTATCACTTTCTTTATTTCTTAAAAACATATCTACAATGTAGTGTTTTACATTGTCTGGATCGAGTTTGAACATCGACATCTTATGCGGAGACAAGAATGAGTATTTATTTGACAGTTTCCTCGTGCACACGACCTTCTCGTACAAAAACCTTCAATGAAAATTTTAAACTAGATTAATTACCAATACATTTAATTAATTACAAATAAATGCAATTAAAAGTATTTTTTACCTTATGTACAAGCTGATTACAGTAACACTCAGCTCCTTATGTTCGAGAAGATCGTACATTTGCTCCTTTTCGAGGTATTCAATATACTCATCTCCAAAGATGTCTTGATTCATTTGTACAATGGGCGAATCGTTGCTGCTGCCCATGTTCCTTTTTATTTGGATGTCAAGACACGCCCCGTATTTACCAAGGCGTGGCTGACTTTTATTAGGAGCAGCAGCAGCAGCGACCGATTTTCCCCGATCCAGATTTTTTGTTGCTGCAAGTTTTGCAGCTTTATTACCCTCCAGCCTTTGTAGTTTGGCAGCCCTATTAACCTCCAATTTTTGAGGTCTGCTGCCTTTTTTTGGCTGTAGGGGTGGTTTATTTATTTGGACCTACAAAAATGAGGTAAAATGTTAGTTTATTGAATCTGAAAAAATAAAAAACCTTAGGCAATAAATGTGACAAACCTTTTCGGGAGATGTAACTGATTTGTCCTTGGGAATCTTTTTTTCGAGGGCAACAAGGTGTGTGGGCCATGCCACGTAACTGCCAATAGCGTCGCTTAAGAACTTCATATCTCCATCGTTGTCCGGTATGGGCAACGGTGCAGTTGGTTCGAAAGCAACCGTAGGCGATACTTTGACATGGCCCGCGGGGATCGGAATATTGTGCAATACTTCTCCCGAAGTATTGTGCAATATTCCTTTTCCCACCTTCCGTTGAGTCGGCGAGGACAAGTATAGGACACATGTAGTGACACCCTACATCAATAGTTAAAACATAAGTACAGTTAATATATAAGTTTGTTTAATACATAAGTAATTACATAAGCAAGTAAGTAGTAAGTAATTAATTACCTCGGGAATACTCTTCAAACCGACGTTGCAACTCCCGGTTTCACTCTCCATTTGTATTTCAGGTTGGAGCTGAACCGGAAGTTGCTTGTCTTTATTCGTATTCACCAAGAGTGCCACTTGCTCCGATAAGATTCTGAGCTTCTCTAATACTTCCTCGTTGGAAGGTTTTTGGCGCTTCTCTTGAGGAAAAAAGCTTTTGGGAGTTACGCCAAATCCTTTCCCCCTCACTCGACCGGAATACTCAGGGACATTAAACACTTTCCCAAGAATGTCCCTGCACGTATCCTTGTTGCCCTCTTGAGTTTCAGAACTTTGTTCAATAGTTTCCTAAAATACATGTAACATTAAAAAGATAAGTTCAATAGCATTTTTAAAATACAATATTAAAAAATATTAAAGTGATAATATACTTACACAAAGTTCTACAACTTTCTTGACATTTTCATTATCAACCACTCCTTCTTTGTTAACACGCGCTTCCTTCCATAAGATATGACGACCCAAGGGTTGATCGGCTTGGGTGTCTTTTCTCTATTCGTTAAAATCATAAACAAAATAATACAAATTAGTTACACACTATAGTTTATAATACAAATTACAAGTGATGTTTAATTACTTACAATTTTTTGTTCAAGGCGTGCATATCCCATACGTGATTTCTTGTATGGGTGTTTTGGGTTGCTTGCCCGTTCGCGATTTGCCTTACTAATATTCTATATAAAAAAAAAATAGCAATTGTGTAAAAATTTAAAATACGCTACGAATATGAATAATAAAACACAAATGCTAATAAATTAATCACTTACGACAAACGCCGGGTCAGAACGTTTGGAAACAAATGCACTCCATTCATCCTTTGATATATAATGTTGATATATCTTTGGAGGTTCAGCATTTGTGTTTCCTTCTCTATCTTTTAGATAGAAATTTGAGAGATGGGATCTAAATCCACGATGGATTTTCCCAGCAACTCTCAAAACATATGACTTTCGTTCCTCATCAAGAACAAAAGTGGTCTGCAATGAAAACAATTATAAGTAATGTATTTTACAGAAAAAAAATTATAAATGACAAAAGAGTAGATCAAAATATTTACTTGAATGTCATTCCAGATGATATCTTTGGCATCCTTCAACGCCTTATCTCTCCAGTTGTCTATTGTTATTGGGACATTTTGACGAACAACAGCCCCAATGTAGCTTACAAACATGGAGCTGTTGGGGTCAACTGGCTGACCACTCTCGTTCCAGCCAACCTAATAAACTCATATAGTAAGTACATGCCCTAAACCCTAAAAAAAGATAAAAAAACACACAGCAAACAGAGTATATATAGTATACCTCAAATTTAATGCCACTGCTCCGTGCTTTAATCACCCTTTGCATGATAGTTGCACCACGTTTGACTTCTTTTTCGTAAGTCTTAGAGGTGCCAACTTCTTCATTTTGAACTTCTAAATCTTTGTTTGTATCCATTTAACTACAACAAGTTCAACATGCACTTTAGTATAACATCAACAAGCTCAACATGGATCATGCATTATTATAAACAAACTCAACATGTATCAGTATATCTTAAAAAAGCTCAACATGCATTCTAATGATTACAAAAATTTAATAACATCAATACCTGAATAATGATGGTTCGAAGAAAGACGAAATGCAAAGAAAAGAGGGTTTGCAGAAAGTTCACAGAAATATGGTTCACAGAAATACGGTTTGAAGAAATACGTAATGAGGGTTACGTATTTCAATGAAAATATATTGTGTGAAATGGGAGAGATGATCTTGGATGGAAATAAGGTTCGAAATGAAGGAGATGATCGTGGAAATAAGGTTCGTAAAGGACGGGATGATAGGGTTTGCAAAAGAAGAGAAGAAATGAAGGTTGAGATGAAGGTTACGTAATGAAGAGGAAACTGAAGAGGTAACTGTTATATATACGTAACACTTTTACAGCGCTTTTTATAAGCCTTTTACAGCGCTTATTTTGTAAAGCGCTCTAAAAGGCTTCTTTAGTTAAATTTTTAAAAGGCTCTTTTACAGCGCTTTTTTCAAATAAGCGCTGTAAAAGACCTCCGTGTGTTATTATGTTATTTGAATGCCTTTTACAGCGCTTTTTTCAAATAAGCGCTGTAAAAGACCTCCGTGTGTTATTATGTTATTTGAATGCCTTTTACAGCGCTTTTTTCAAATAAGCGCTGTAAAAGACCTCCGTGTGTTATTATGTTATATGAATGCCTTTTACAGCGCTTTCACACATAAGCGCTCTAAAAGGCTTCTTTAGTTAAATTTTTAAAAGGCTCTTTTACAGCGCTTTTTTCAAATAAGCGCTGTAAAAGACCTCCGTGTGTTATTATGTTATATGAATGCCTTTTACAGCGCTTTCACACATAAGCGCTCTAAAAGGCTTCTTTAGTTAAATTTTTAAAAGGCTCTTTTACAGCGCTTTTTTCAAATAAGCGCTGTAAAAGACCTCCGTGTGTTATTATGTTATTTGAATGCCTTTTACAGCGCTTTTACACATAAGCGCTCTAAAATGTCTCTTTATGTTAATTTTAAGAGGCTCTTTTACAGCGCTTTTCCCAAATAAGCGCTGTAAAAGACCTCCGTGTGTTATTATGTTATATGAATGTTTTTTAAAGCCTTTTACAGCGCTTTTCCACATAAGCGCTCTAAAATGTCTCTTTATGTTAATTTTAAAAGGCTCTTTTACAGCGCTTTTTCCAAATAAGCGCTGTAAAAGGCCTTATTGTTTTTGTGTTTTGTTATGTTATGTTATTTTTTAAACAAGCTCAACATGCATGCAAAACCCACATAGTAGTAACTGGTCACCACAAAAATCCCTTCCTCTTCACCAAACTCTTCTCCTTTTATGCATCTTCTTCACAAACATCAAAGCTTACTCTTTCACAATTCAATCTCCACCTCAACACCCTTTTTATCTCTTTACATTCTCTTTCCTTCTTAAATCGAAACTTAATTGGTATTCAGGATCATTGCCATGTTGCGAAAAATGGGTTTGTGTCTGGTGTTTTTGGGGATTCCCATGATGCGTACAAGGTGTTTGAAGAAATGGGTTTGTGTCTGATGTTTTTTGGATTCCCATGATGCGTACAAGGTGTTTGAAGAAATGGGTTTGTGTCTGATGTTTTTTGGATTCCCATGATGCGTACAAGGTGTTTGAAGAAATTAGGTGTCTGATGAATATTATTTTTAAAGCTTTTTTACAGCGCTTTGTCAAATAAGCGCTGTAAAATGTCTTTTTTACTCACTTTCAAAAGAGTCGTTTACAGCGCTTTGTGTGAAAAGCGCTGTAAAAGGTATAAAACACTCATTATTTTATTTTTAAAAGGATCTTTTACAGCGCTTTTTAAGATAAGCGCTGTAAAATGTCTCTTTATTTTATTTTTGTGTTTGGTTTATTTGGGTTGGGATGACATTAAAAACATTTTTATCATTGTTTATTGGATTAAAAATATTGTTATCATTGTCTTTATCACAATACTTTAGGAGATGATGAATTATTAGAAATGAGTATTCTGAAGAATCTATATATATATATGCACTGAGCAAAAGAGAATCTCTCTATTCAGTTCAGTTCAGTTCATGTAAATTACTAATTTATATTCAGTTCAGTTCATGTAAATCAAGCTAAATATAAAACACTCATTGTTACATGAACTTGGTATAAAACACTCAAATCAAGCTAAATATAAGCAGAAAATAAATTAATCAGAAAATAAATTAATCAGAACTTAGTATAAAACACTCAATTCAGATTACATGCATATTTACAATAACACAGTTCAGATTACATGCATAGCTTATATAAAACAATTAAACATATATATACATTAAGATGCCCTTCTTCTTTTCCTGGTGACATTCACATTTGTTTGTCCATTTACAATACGAAACGATGGATTAATCCAAATTCCCTCATCATGATCATCTCTAAGATATAAACCATCATCAGTTGAATCAATTTCATGTGGTTGTTGTGATGTTGCAAATAAAAGATCATTACCAACATCTTCATCATTATTGTTATCATCACTTATTTTATTGGTCGATAGGACAACAGACCATTTATCATTAGAAGGATCAGTGACATAAAACACTTGTTGAGCTTGCGACGCTAAAATAAAAGGCTCGTCTTTGTATCCCACCCTATTAAAATCGACAAGCAAGAATCCTGACTCATCAATCCGAACGCCATTATTATTATCGACCCACTTGCAACCAAATATGGGAACACGAAACATTGTGTAGTCTAACTCCCATATGCGCTCGATAACCCCAAAATATGATAGATTTGCATATATTGGGTTTTTGTCTTTTGCACTTGAGACATGCATCGCTTCAGCTACGAGAGTGACTCCACTATTTTGCATAGTGGTCTGATCATCTTGTTCTTTGGTATAAAATGTGTAGCCGTTAATAACATAACCAGTGTAAGAAAAGACATGTAAGCTCGGACCATTTGCTAGCCACCTCAATCTATTTGAAATTGATCCGGGGTCTATATCAAATTTTGACATTATGTGATTTTTTAACCATGTTACAAAACTTCGATTGTGCTCTCGAGTTATCCAATTTTGATTCCTATTCATGTTCAAACGAGATAACTGATCAATGTGTATTGTAACATACGGTTGAACCTCATCATCATTGTGCAGAACATACAATTGTGCCTGCTCCCATTCTGTCCTTGATATAGTCAGTAGTCTCCTTCCAGTTATCCCTTCTCCTGATAGTCTTCCCGAATGACGAGACATGGGAAGCCCTATGGATTCAACATTGGACAGATATTCAGTACAAAATTCAGCAGCCTCTTCAACAATGTATCGTTCAGCAATACAACCTTCTGGTCGACTTCTACTTTTTACGTACCCTTTTAATATTTTCATATATCGTTCTATCGGATACATCCATCTCATATAAGCTGGCCCACAAAGTTGTGTCTCCTTAACCAGATGAACAGTAAGGTGAACCATTATATCAAAAAACGATGGTGGGAAATACATTTCAAGCTCACACAAAGTAACAACAATTTCCCTCTGCAATGTCGGTAATTTCTGAGGGTCGATCACTTTACTACAAATTTCCCTGAAGAAGAAACATAATCTAGTTAAGGCTAGTCGAACTTTTTCAGGTAAAATGGAACGTATACCTATTGGTAGCAAATGCTCCATTATAATATGACAATCATGGGTCTTCAAACCTTTTAACTTGAGGTCTTTCATACAAACCAAATTTTTAATGTTCGAAGAGTATCCTTCTGGAACTTTAACTTCGTGTAGAAATTTACATAAAACAATTTTTTCCTTTCTAGATAGAGTATGAGCGGCTGGAGGTAGATATGTGCGATTTCCTTTCTTTACTGGAGCCAGTTCATTTCTTATTCCCATATCGACCAAGTCCAATCTTGCATTGACGCCATCTTTAGACTTTCCTGGAACATTGAGTAACGTACCAATAACACTTTCAAATACATTTTTTTCAATATGCATCACATCGAGGAAATGTCTTACATACAATGACTTCCAATATGGCAATTCAAAGAAAATTGACTTTTTCTTCCACCCAGTTTTCACCAGCTCTCCCGCAAAAGGTTTGCCAAATTTATTGGTCAAACCTTGTACTTTTTCAAGTATTTGATATCCAGTCGGTGCTAAAGGAGCTTTACCTTCCTCTGATTTTCCATTGAATGCATTTCTCCACCCACGATACTGATGACTATAAGGTAAAAATCTACGATGTCCAAGAAACACATTCTTCTTACAATGTTTCAACCGCATCCAATTTGTACTCTCTTCACATATAGGACATGCACACTGACCTTTAATGCTATATCCTGATAAATTACCATATGCTGGAAAATCATTAATTATGCCGAACAACATAACCCTTAAATTGAAACATTCTTTCTTATACCCATCATAAACTTCCACACCTGTCTCCCACATACTTTTTAAATTTTCGATTAGAGGAGTCAAGTATACGTCGATATCATTCCCCGGTTGTTTGGGTCCAGAAATTAACAGAGACAACATCATAAACTTACGCTTCATACATAACCATGGAGGTAGGTTATATATTACCAAAATCACAGGCCACGTGCTATGTGAGATGCTTTGAAGACCATGTGGATTCATTCCATCAGTAGAAAGTGCAAGTCTTAGATTTCTTGACTCTATCCCGAATTCAGGATACTCGTGATCAATTTTTGCCCATTGTGGGGAATCTGCAGGGTGTCGAAACATTCCATCTCTAATTCTTTCATCTGCATGCCATGTCAAGTGTTTTGAATCTTCTTCACTGCGATACATGCGCCTAAATCTTGGTATTATAGGAAAATACCACACGACTTTTGCTGGAGTAGATTCTTTCTTCTTATATCGAGAGACATTGCATTTCGGACACGCCTTAAGTAGTTCATATTCGTTTCGAAATAAAATGCAATCGTTAGGACACGCATGAATCCTTTCGTAACTCATTCCAATAGAACACAAAATCCGTTTAGCCTCGTAGGTTCGACTGGGAAGTTCATTATCATCTGGCAACATATCTTTTATGAGTGTTAATAATTCCGTAAAGCTTTTATCAGACCATCCATTACTCGCTTTTAAGTTGTACAACTTTAATATCGCTGACAGTCTTGTGAATTTAGTACAACCATTATATAATTCTTTCTCTGCATCACTCAACAAACTTTCAAACATTTTAGGACAATCTCGAAGATCTTCTTCAACTGCTTTTGCAATCTCATCAACTCGGTCCGGCTCATATGTATCTGTATCGAAGTCAGTTGAAGCATATGTCGAACTATTCTCAAAATTAATGTTTCCTTTTTTTTTCTCACCATGTCTTATCCAACATGTGTAGCTTTGATCAATTCCATTACATACTAGATGTCCTTCTAATTCATCTTCTCTAACACGTTTTCCAAAACAACATTTTAAACAAGGACAAACTACTCTATTTGGATCTTTTGCATTCTTCACTGCAAACTCAACAAACTCCTTCACTCCAATTTCATACTCTTTTGACAATCGATTGGCTGAAATCCATTTCCTATCCATATTATACCACCTATATAAATGCAGTAACAAAAATAATAAGCTTTCAAAACATATCAACAAGTTTCAAAAAGAAACCAATATCAACTAACAATTTCAAAACAGAACAGATCATGTGGTATGAGTTTTTGACAATTTTTGACAATTTCAAAACATAACAGATCATGTGTAAAAAATACCTTAGACAACGTAGATGGCCGCACAGTACGTAGAGGATATTAGGGTTCGCAACGTATATAATTATTTGAAAGATGTAGAGGATATGAGGGTTTCCAACGTATATAATTATTTTAAAGATGTATTTTACAGCGCTTGTGAAAAAAGCGCTGTAATAGGTAGTTAAATTCAATGAAAGCGCATGTGTTTTACAGCGCTTGTGAAAAAAGCGCTGTAATAGGTAGTTAAATTCAATGAAAGCGCATGTGTTTTCCAGCGCTTGTGAAAAAAGCGCTGTAATAGGTAGTTAAATTCAATGAAAGCGCATGTGTTTTACAGCGCTTGTGAAAAAAGCGCTGTAACTGATACGCGAAAGCGCTTCCTTTTACAGTGCTTTTTTGACAAGCGCTGTAAACGCCT
The DNA here is from genome assembly GCF_000331145.2 of Cicer arietinum. Taxonomy (NCBI): domain Eukaryota; kingdom Viridiplantae; phylum Streptophyta; class Magnoliopsida; order Fabales; family Fabaceae; genus Cicer; species Cicer arietinum. The sequence continues at coordinate 18,258,492 of NC_021160.2, read as the reverse complement.
TATAACGTGATGCGCAAACGTTATATGACCTACTACAGCGCTTGTTTTACAGCGCTTTGAATCAAAAGCGCTGTAATAGGTTCCGTTATTTTTAAAATATAATTAAAACAGCGCTTGTGTTTAGCAAGCGCTGTAAAATGGGCGCTGTTAAATGTCATTTTTGGCGTAGTGACATAGCTAACTTTGAATCGAGATTAATGTGCATCTAATATCCTTGGGTTGTAAAATATTTTATATATATATATATATATATATATATATTAGTGTATAAATAATTAATAATCAATATTATTTTGTATAAAGTCTTTAGAATTTCAATCTAATACATTATAGTCTAATTCTTACTTATGAATGTACAAAATAAAATTATGACTAAGAATAAGATACTACCATATTTTCATTTTTTATTTGATAAATTTGATATCGTTAGAGATGAAAATATAAGTTTATTTGAATATTTAAGTTATGCATTTGATAAATTTTGCATAATTATATTGAAGATGATAATTAATTTTATGAGTTTTGTTTGAAAATTTTGATAAATATTTTGAATTTTTGTTAAAAAAAAATAACATTGTTTACATTTTAAACATAAAAAATCAAATTATAAAATTATAATAAATCAACTTTACCGTTTTCTCCTTATACTATAAAAATGATTGCTACTACAATATATGGCCCTCCGATAAAAGGAAGAGAGACTGATGCAAATTGTACAAAGTACAAGCATGTGAGACAAGCACCCTCACGTGATGATAGCACAGTCAGAGATTTTGTATGTTAAAGAATCTTGCTTTTTGTAAAGACTATTGAGTTGTCAATGAGTATGAAAACTATTGGAGACTACTTCAAGATTTTGTATTCTTTTGCTACTGGTTATTAGGTTTTTATTTGGTTTTTTTTAATATCCTATTTTTAAAAAAAAAATATCAATTTACTTTTTTTTTTAAAACTATATATTAATATATTTCTTTTTTTTTTCTTTATAAGTTACCTTTGTATATGACGACTTCCTTAAATAAATTTACATTTGCAAAGACGACGTCCTTAAATAATTTTTTTAAAAAATTAATCATTTTTTTTCAAATAAAAAAATGATATATATATATAATTCATAAAACTTTCTTGTAACATTTGCACAATATTTTTGAATATGACCAATGAATTGACAAAGTAGCATTTTCTTAACACTTTTTCAATTTTTTTTAAAATATACCTTGTTATCACTTTTTCACTATACCACACACAAATATTGAAAATACTAAATAAAAAGTTAGAGATATACGAATTTTGTATTAATATTCTTAAGACTTTGTTAAATATTATTTATATTTATTTTCTATTTTTATAATTATTTAACAGTTTTACACAAATTATTTTCAGTCAAAGGAAAACACATAAAGTTTATATCTATACATTATAATAAAGCAAACATGATAAATTGGCAAGTTTGACACGTGTTAACAAACTAAAGTGTTAAGAAAATATCAAGTTTCTATTAATAGAAATAATACGTATTTGTGCTTGAGAAGTTAATGGTCAATTAAAAAATAAAAGGAACGAATTAAAAATAAAAAGTTTTTTTTGTAAGAAAAGCATAAAACTTCTTTTACATCACGATCTTTCTCCACGATACATCCGTTAAGAATTTAATGGTCAATTAAAAAATTAAAAATAAAATACAATATACCACGACTTGACAGTTTTTTCTATGCGTCTGAAGTTAATGGCCAATTAAAAAATAAGAAAAATAAATTTTTTTAAAGAAAAAAATAAAACTTCCATTACATGAGAAATGCAGAAGTGAATGACCAATTAAAAAAATAAGAAAATAAATTAAAAATAAAATATAATGCACGACCTGTCATTTCATATTTTACGGTTGAGAATTGAGTGGTCAATTGAAAGGTAATTATTTTTAAAGCACTACTTTAGCAACCGTCATTTCAAATTAATTTAATTAAAAAAATTATTCTTCTTAATTCACCCTATTCCGTTAAATGTCTCTAATGATCTCTCATTTTTTGTGTCTCTCTTATAAATATCATTCACATTATCTACTATATACACAATTCCTTATTGGTTTTTTTTTTTTTTTTTACCAAAATTCGTTATTCATTTTTGTGTTTATCTTTCTTCGAAAAAAAATAAGATTTTGTTGCTTCAATTTCTCCAAATAAGGATTCATGGAATTTGGTTGATAAAGTTGTGACATTGTTCGTGTCAACGTCAAAACATAAATTTTAGGTTGGAAATGGTCTTGATGGGTGATGTTAAGGTTTAATTCTTTTGTTTATAAATTCAAATTTTAAATTATACACGATCTTATTTGTTATTAGCAAAGATGTGATTCATATTTTTAGGGGATAAAATTGAAGCACATGAGCTTTTATTTCTGGATTTGAGATTAACACTCTTGAACGAGCTATGTACAACAAATTTGTGGGGTATATGAAACAATAGAACACTATTTGATATTGAATATACAAAATGGTACACATCAATTATTTTGGTAGATGTGTTCACATGAATTACTGGTAAATTTATTTCAATATGTCATTGTTATTTTCTAATAAACAGTGTTGCCACATAGTTGTTGTCGGTCTTAATAATTTTGATTATAGTTTATCTAATAAACAGTGTTGCCACATAGTTGTTGTCGGTCTTAATAATTTTGATTATAGTTTATCTAATAAACAGTGTTGCCACATAGTTGTTGTCGGTCTTAATAATTTTGATTATAGTTTATCTAATAAACAGTGTTGCCACATAGTTGTTGTCGGTCTTAATAATTTTGATTATAGTTTATCTAATAAACAGTGTTGCCACATAGTTGTTGTCGGTCTTAATAATTTTGATTATAGTTTATCTAATAAACAGTGTTGCCACATAGTTGTTGTCGGTCTTAATAATTTTGATTATAGTTTATCTAATAAACAGTGTTGCCACATAGTTGTTGTCGGTCTTAATAATTTTGATTATAGTTTATCTAATAAACAGTGTTCATACATAGTTGTTGTCGGTCTTAATAATTTTGATTATAGTTTATCTAATAAACAGTGTTGCCACGTAGTTGTTGTCGGTCTTAATAATTTTGATTTTAGTTTATCTAATAAACACTGTTAGCACAAAGTTATATTGAATAGAAAAATAATATTAAGTAAATTAATTTACGTAGGCGCCATTAATTCAAGTTAATTTCCAGCGAGGAGACAAATAATAATATATTTAAATAAATATAAAATTTATTTAGGAATTAAAAAAACTAGAATTCATTATCGATTCGACGGTTTTTATGTAGGAGTAATGATTTTTCAAACTTCAAACACTGATTTAACAAATTTGTTCCACCACGATTTGACGAGTTTTTGTGAAAGTGTGTAATGATTTTTTTAAAACTACTATTTTACTAATCTATTATACATTTTACATTCTAAATTTATTATTAAATATCATGCAAATTCAAAAGAAATGAAAGATTAATGAAGACTAACATGCAAATTTAAAGATAAAAGATAACCATAGTTTTTATGTGTATTGTAATTTTTTTTGTAATGAGAAGCACGCACGGGTTACACACTAGTTCAGTATAAATATGACTCAAGTTCTATAGACTCAAACTCAAGCTTAGAAATTTTATTTCTGTTCTAATGCTATCTCACCGTCTAAACAAACCATCTTTGTTCATGTTTTTCATTTTCATTTTCTTTTGCACTCAGTTTGATTCTTCTATTGTTGGCTTTAGTCTAAATAGTCTAAAGAGACTAGAGTGTTTGAATGTGACTCCTTATGAGTTTGTTGTTTCCTTGAAAACTAAAGAGGATGTGTTGCAGGATGTTACATCTATTCTGCAGTTTGAGCTCACCCATGTTAATGGTGTTGACGACTTTCGTCTCTCTAACGCCATTTCAACATGTTTGAAATTGCTAGACTTGTCCGTCAAAGAACTCGATTGGTGTAGATTTGCTGTTGAGAGTTCGAAAGGTAACATCATCATTCATTATCTTTCTTCATTCTCATTAGCATTATTCAGTGCTTTTGTTAATATCCATTGCCTTTATTTTGAATAATCTGTTAAATTCCTTGCTATTTGAAGTGTTGTTCTCAGTGACTACCAATCTTTACCCACGTTAGTATAAATTATTTGCATGTACAAAATGGTCTTAAGAGTGACCTTTTTTGACAGTATCTTAATATATAATTTTTCAGAATTTAACATTTGTGTAAAAATTGGAACCAACCTCCTCTTTATCTGTTTTGTTAGCATTTATGATTTATCTGTTAGGTACTTCACTTTCATAATAACAAATTTGCAACATTAGAATAAATTAATTCATAAAAGTGGGTATTATTTGTTGTAGGAAAATATAATGGTACAAGTAACCTTGGTCGTGATTTACGGACATGGTTAAGTGCTATTCATGCTAATAGCGACACATGCATGGATGAACTTAAAAAAACCAGTGTTAACATGAATGATAAAATATCCACAAAAATTGACAAGGTCGATTCCCTGATTTATGATCTCCTCATCAAAGTGGAGGTGCAACCAATCTCTGACCACTCTGCCAACAAGGGCCGATTTCCTTCTTGGGTAGTCCGAAGCGACAAAAAGCTATTGCAGACAAATGCACCTCATATTTTTGATGTTGTAGTTGCAGCTGATGGTACTGGAGATTTTACTACAGTGATGGAGGCGGTGCATGCAGCCCCAAGCTCTAGTGAGAAGCGTTATGTCATATTTATATAGAGGGGAGTTTATATGGAGAATGTTGAGGTTGAGTTTGACAAGAAGAACCTCATGATGATTGGAGAGGGTATGGACGCAACCATTATCTCCAGTAACTTAAGTCATAAAAAAAATAATTTGTCCACATACTTCACAACAACATTTGGTAAGGACACACAACCCCCTACAAATTATCAACTTTTTACAATTTCTTTTTAGATATATTTCTGATCAGTGATATTGGGATACTTTATTTTTCTACATCAATTCAATCATTTAATTTCCCTCTTGTTATCACAGTATCTATATATCACATATATTTTATCATTCTCTTTTAAGATATTGATGAAGTGTATGGGTGTCTAAATATTATTATTCATATTTTTTATTTATTTAATTTCATATCTTCTTGGAAAATGATAATAGTAGTATAAAGGTCCATGAAGACAAATATGATTTGGTCCTATTGATTTTTGAATTTTTTTCAACATAATGTATATCTAGGTGTTCTCATACATCTATGTGGTTCAAATATTTAAAAACGATATATTTGAACATAAATATAGTCCTGTCCTAAAATGAATTAAAGAGATATAATTAGATACAAAAAATGAATCTGTTTAACATGAATCTCAAAAAGTAGTCAAGAGTTGATCCTTACTATTTTAGTAAAAACAAAGTATTTTGTAAAAATAAAAAATAGATAGTATTTTATTAAAATTTACTTTTGAACCAAGATTACTACTTTAGATTGTATTCTGCAGTACTTCTCATAGTTTTTATTTGTATAATTATAGTTTTACGGAAGTTTTTTTTAGTGAAGTTTTTCTGTCTATAATTGTTTCATATTTTTAGGGGATAAAATTGAAGCACGTGAGCTTTTATTTCTGGATTTGAGATTAACATTCTTGAAGGAGCTATGTACAACAAATTTGTGGGGTATATGAAAAAATGGAACACTATTTGATATTGAATATACAAAATGGTACACATCAATTATTTTGGTAGATGTGTTCACATGAATTACTGGTAAATTTATTTCAATATGTCATTGTTATTATATTCTATTTATAAAAAAAAATTACTATTTTGTTACATATATTTTATTATTGTTTATGTTTTTAAATTTTGTTTAAAAAAATTATACGTTTGTGTATGTATATTTATAAGATTTCTCTCATACATAGTTGTTGTCGGTCTTAATAATTTTGATTTTAGTTTATCTAATAAACACTGTTAGCACAAAGTTATATTGAAGAGAAAAATAATATTAAGTAAATTAATTTACGTAGGCGCCATTAATTCAAGTTAATTTTCAGCGAGGAGAAAAATAATAATATATTTAAATAAATATAAAATTTATTTAGGAATTAAAAAAAAATAGAATTTATTATCGATTCGACGGTTTTTATGTAGGAGTAATGGTTTTTCAAACTTCAACCACTGATTTAACAAATTTGTTCCACCACGATTTGACGAGTTTTTGTGAAAGTGTGTAATGATTTTTTTAAAACTACTATTTTACTAATCTATTATACATTTTACATTCTAAATTTATTATTAAATATCATGCAAATTCAAAAGAAATGAAAGATTAATGAAGACTAACATGCAAATTTAAAGATAAAAGATAACCATAGTTTTTATGTGTATTGTAATTTTTTTTGTAATGAGAAGATTATTTTTCTGTAGTATTTTGTGACTAGTACCGAAATAAAAGATATTTCAACAAAATTTACATAAATTTTTAAATATCATGTATTTCATATAAATAACATACTTAAGTTATATATGTCATGTCCATTATTTTAAAAATTCTTATTTCATCTGATCTAATTATTTATTTATTTTATAATTATTGTTTTTATTTATTTAAAATTAAAAGTATTGTTTTATAATAAGTTTTGTTGGAAAGAAAAAAAATTCTTTGGAGAATTCAAACATAAGGTATCATCGTTAAAGATTGGTGCTATCAGTAACATTGACATGTCAATAAAATTTATGAGAATTGATATATATATATATATATATATATATATTAATATAACAATTTAATTATTAAAATGTACATTGTTTTTGTGCGACGCACGCACGGGTTACACACTAGTTCAGTATAAATATGACTCAAGTTCTATAGACTCAAACTCAAGCTTAGAAATTTTATTTCTGTTCTAATGCTATTTCACCGTCTAAACAAACCATCTTTGTCCATGTTTTTCATTTTCATTTTCTTTTGCACTCAGTTTGATTCTTCTACTGTTGGCTTTAGTCTAAATAGTCTAAAGAGACTAGAGTGTTTGAATGTGACTCCTTATGAGTTTGTTGTTTCCTTGAAAACTGTAGAGCATGTGTTGCAGGATGTTACATCTATTCTGCAGTTTGAGCTCACCCATGTTAATGGTGTTGACGACTTTCGTCTCTCTAACGCCATTTCAACATGTTTGAAATTGCTAGACTTGTCTGTCAAAGAACTCGATTGGTGTAGATTTGTTGTTGAGAGTTCGAAAGGTAACATCATCATTCATTATCTTTCTTCATTCTCATTAGCATTATTCAGTGCCTTTGTTAATATCCATTGCCTTTATTTTGAATAATCTGTTAAATTCCTTGCTATTTGAAGTGTTGTTCTCAATGACTACCAATCTTTACCCACGTTAGTATAAATTATTTGCATGTACAAAATGGTCTTAAGAGTGACCTTTTTTGGCAGTATCTTAATATATAATTTTTATGAATTTAACATTTGTGTAAAAATTGGAACCAACCTCCTCTTTATCTGTATTGTTAGCATTTATGATTTATCTGTTAGGTACTTCACTTTCATAATAACAAATTTGCAACATTAGAATAAATTAATTAATAAAAGTGGGTATTATTTGTTGCAGGAAAATATAATGGTACTGGTAACCTTGGTCATGATTTACGGACATGGTTAAGTGATATTCATGCTAATAGCGACACATGCATGGATGAACTTAAAGAAACTAGTGTTAACATGAATGATAAAATATCCACAAAAATTGACAAGGTCGATTCCCTGATTTATGATCTCCTCATCAAAGTGGAGGTGCAACCAATCTCTGACCACTCTGCCAACAAGGGCCGATTTCCTTCTTGGGTAGTCCGAAGCGACAAAAAGCTATTGCAGACAAATGCACCTCATATTTTTGATGTTGTAGTTGCAGCTGATGGTACTGGAGATTTTACTACAGTGATGGAGGTGGTGCATGCAGCCCCAAGCTCTAGTGAGAAGCGTTATGTCATATTTATAAAGAGTAAAGTTTATATGGAGAATTTTGAGGTTGACAATGATTGGAGAGGGTATGGATACAACTATTATCTCTAGTGACTTGAGTCATTGAAAAAATAAGTTGGGCACATTCTACACAATAACATTTGGTAAGGACACAACTCCTACCAATTATCAATTTTTTATAACTTTTTTTAAGATATATTTCATGTCGTGATATTTGGATACTTCATTTTTTTACCTCAATTCAATCATCTATTTTATCTCTTTTTATCACATTATCTATATATTACATATAATTTGATCATTCTTTTTCAAAATATTGATGAAGTGAATAGGTGTTTAACTATGATTTTTTATATATGTTTGTATTTAATTTCATATTTTTTGGAAAATGATAATAGTAGTATAATGGTCCGTGAAGACAAATTTGATTTGACCCGTTTGATGTTTTAGAGAAATTTCACTGCTTTGTGATCTCCTGATCAAAGTGAAGGTGCACTCAATATCTGACCACTCTGCCAACAAGGTTCGATTTCCTTCTTGGGTAGACCGAAGCGACAAAAGCTATATCAGACAAATGAAACCCATATTTTTGATGTTGTAGTTGCAGCTGATGGGACTGGAGATTTTACTAAAGTGATAGATGCGATGCATACAGCCCCAAACTCTAGTAAGAATCGCCAAATCATATTTATAAAAAGAGGGGAGTTTATATGAAGAATGTTGAGGTTGACAAGAAGAACTTCATGATGATTGGAGAGGGTATGGATGCACTTTTTTATCTCTAGTAACTTGAGTCATGGAAAAATAAGATGGGAACATTTTACACATAATAATTTGGTAAGGATACAACTCCTACAAGTTATAAATTTTTTACAACTTCTTTTTAGATATATTTCAAGTTGTGATATTTGGATGCTTAATTTTTCTACCTCAATTCAATCATCGATTTTCTCTCTTTTTATCACATTATCTATATATTACATATAATTTGATCATTCTCTTTCAAAATGTTGATGAACTGAATTGGTGTCTAACTATTATTTTTCATATATGTTTGTATTTAATTTCATATTTTTCCGAAAATGATAATAGTAGTATAAAGGTCCGTGAAGTAAAATTTGATTTGGCATGTTTAATTTTTTAGATAAGTTTCACCGGTTTATGATCTCCTGATCAAAGTGGAGGTGCACCCAATATCTGACCACTATACCATCAAGGGTCGATTTCCTTCTTGGGTAGACCGAAGCGACAAAAAGTTATTGCAGACAAATGCAACCCATATTTTTGATGTTGTAGTTGCAGCTGATGGTACTGGAGATTTTACTAAAGTGATAGATGCGGTGCATGCAACCCCAAACTCTAGTAAGAAGTGCTATGTCCAAAATTACTTTAAATTGATTTTCCGAAAATCCTGTAGTCAAAGTTTTGATTTGCATAATTATAGTTTTTTGAAAGTTTTTTTAGTGAAGTTTTTCTGTCTATAATTGTTTTTATAGAATAATATATATATATATTTTTTTAAAACATTATTAAACGTTCTGGTTTTTTAATTTAAGAGAATAAAATTAAGTTACTCGATAGTTAGAGACTCTATAGTTCACTAAATTATCATTTAATGCAATAACTAGATGCATTGAAATTCGGTAGTACAATGATTTAAGGTTACTTTTATAGAAGCATAACCTTAGATATATAAGAACTCAAAAAATTGCATAAATAGATTATTAATAATAAGTAATGGAGTATGTTATTTAGTCTAATAATTCGTGTGTATTTGTAAGATAATCAAAAGAAAATCTCTGCTATAACTCTTTAAAAACATCTCTGAAGTTATGAAACTCTTCTTATCTTCAATATTAAAACCTTGACCCAATTCTTATTGATTTTTATCCTTTTGTGAATGTGTCATTGGCGGAGGATTCATTGCACGGGATATTTCCTTTAGAAATACTTCTGGACCTATAGGTCAACAAGCAGTGGCATTAAAATCTCTTTCTGACTTCTCTGTATTATATCGATGTGGAATTTTTAGCTATCAAGACAGTTTATATGCGTATACCAACTGCCAATTTTATAGAGATTGCAAAATCAGTGGTACAATAGACTTTATCTTTTGATTTGCCATTGCTGTTTTTTGAAACGGTAAAATATTAGTAAAAAAAGATTGCCAAAATAAAGTAATACTATCACCACTCATGGAGGAAAAGTCAATGGACAGTTAACTGGTTTCTCATTTCAATTTTGCAACATATCTGCAGACTTTGACCTTTTACTTTTAGTTAAATCAACCTCGACATTTCTTTGTAGGCCGTGGAAGCCGCATTTTACAACAATTTTTATGCGGTCTTACATAAGTGATGTTTTGAGTCCAAAAGGATTGTTAGAGTGGAACAATTCCCAATATTTAGACAAACTGTACTATATTGAGTATAAGAATTATGGACCAGGAGCAAGGAAACAAGGCAAAGTTAAATGGAAATGGTACCTTATTCTAAATGATTATAGATAGACAAATAACTTCATTGTGGCCCACTTCATTTTAGGGATCCTATGGTTACCTTCAAGAGTTGTACCATTTACTCCTCAACTTGGAAGTCATACTTGAAGATAATTATTATTATTATAATATAATGTTTATGCAGTCTTACACAAGTGATGTTTTGAGTGCAAAATGATGTTTAGAGTGGAACAAATCCCAATATTTAGACACATTCTACTAGGGGTGGACAAGAATGCCAAGCCCGCCCGAAACCGACCGGTCCGAGGCCCAAAACACTCATTCGGGCGGGTTAAGTCGGGTGAACCGGATTGACGGGTTTGGAAAATGGATTGAATTGGTTTTGTGCGGGCGGGTTCGGATTCTGAAATTTGGACCGGTAAAAACCGAACCCGACCGTGTATATATATATCTAAATGGATTTTGGGCCACTGGAAATATGAGGCCCAGGAGCACAACCCATTATATAAATATGATAGTAACAAACCTAAACCTAATTCTCCTTTCTCTCATTCCGCCGCCTGTAACCCTAGTTCCCATTTCTCTCATCCCGCCGCCTACTACCACTCATTCCCTCAGGAGTGCCATCATTTTCACTCTCAAAAGAGAACAAAGCTTTCAGGTAGGTTCTTCTACTCTTCTCTATGTGTCTTTTTTTTTTCCCTCTTATCTCAGTTTCTCACGTTTTCACATCTTTAAACTTACTCTTTGTTATTTTAGTGATTTCTTTTAATCTTTTTTCTCTCTTCAAAATTAGCGATTTGTAATCGGACAAAACTTGATGGAGTGAAGGAAGAGTTACAGTCACATATCAACACGGTATTGTTAAGTCTTTTACGTTTATTGATGGTTATTTTTAGGGTTAAGCGTCTTATTACTGTTTTTATGTGTTTTAGGTTATTTTTAGAGTTACAGTCACATATGAATTTTGGTTTAAGTTTTACTGTTTTTATGTGTTTTATGTTAAGATTTAGGGTTATTTTTGTGTTTTGTTTTAAGATTTAGGGTTATTTTTAGGGTTATGGTATCTTATTACTTAGGACATATGGCCTTTGGTTTGGTTTCTGAGTTTTGCTTTAAGTTTTAGGGTTTTTAGGTTTTGGTTTTCTACTTCCACCATTAAGATGTTCTTGTTTATATATGTCTATGTAGATGAAATAATTTTTCTGAATAGAAATTACATAGATAATGATGATAATAATAAGTTGATATAGTTTTTAATCTTGAATCTTTTTAATTTGGTCTTAAGATTTATTTGTTTCATGGATAAAGAGATAATATGGCCTTCACTTTTTTAATGTTTTATTTCTTAGTAAATCTGAATTCTAATTTTAAATTTGTTTTATGTGTAGGTTGATGGTGCTTCAGATTGATGCATGAAGTGAATCACATTATTTTGAAGAAATTAATATTTTATTTATAAATTTAAATTGATATGTTGTTCTTTGTTGTTGATGTATGGTGTCATGGTCATGTTTCATTTTACAAAGCTCATTAGTAAGGTTAAAATGGAACAAAATAAATTTGAAAGATAAAAATCATTTTTAAAGTGAGATTAAATTAGACTAAGTTAAAATGATACTATTTTGAATAGCTTACAAATTCAAAGCTCAAAGGAAAAATGGATCAAAAATAGTCTAAAATAGAAGTAATTAATTTACAATTTATTTGGCTAAAAACAATTTAAAACATAAAAATGTTTATTAATGTTGTATAGACCATTATGTTTAAAGACCCACACAAAACTGCACTTAATTTTACAAAAAAAAAACACATTAGAATTTGAGAAATTTAAAATGGTCCAATAGTTCAACCCGAATTTACCCACCCGAAAATCCGCATAACCCGAGACCCGAGACCCGCACAAACCCTAAGTTTAAATGGACGGAAATGGGCCTTAGAGCATCACCCGCGGTTTGGGCCGGATTTAGAATTTGGACCCGAAACCGCCCGTACCCGCCCGTTGTCCAGCCCTACATTCTACTATGTTGAGTATAAGAATTATGGACCAGGAGCAAGGAAACAAGGCAGAGTTAAATGGAAATGGTACAATGTTCTAAATGATTATAGGTAAACAAATAGCTTCACTGTGGCACACTTCATTTTAGGGAACCTATGGTTACCTTCAACGGTTATCTCATTTACTCTTGGACTTGGAAGTCATACTTGAAGATAATTATTATTATTATAATATAAATTTTATGCAGTCTTACATAAGTGATGTTGTGAGTCCAAAAGGATGGTTAGAGTGGAACAAATCCCAATATTTAGACACATTGTACTATACTGAGTATAAGAATTATGGACCATGAGCAAGTGGAAATAGTACCATGTTCTAAATGATTATAGGTAGACAAATAACTTCACTTGACCCACTTTATTTTAGGGAACCTATGGTTACCTTCAACGGTTATACCATTTACTTCTGAACTTGGGAGTCATACTTAAAGATAATAATTATTATTATTATAATATAATTTTAGAAAAGATAATTTGATGTTCATTATAGTTAATCTCTGCTTGATAATTTAATAATTACACATTTGATAAGATAGCTAGTTGCATTTTATTTTGGACAAAACAAATTGGTAAATATGGTCATGCACAACAAATTAATTTTTCTTTAAATTTTAGGGACTTTGTATTTGCTCAGTAACACATAATATGGGTTTTAAACCAAAATCAATAAAAAAAATTTACTAAAAAACGGAATTCATTAACTCATCGAAATTACATTAATCAATAATACAATTTAAAATCTTTAAAAATAAAAATATGAATTTGCAAACAAACTCACACCATTCATGTTAATAATACAAAAAAGACAATATCTACAAGTGTAACAAAACCTACAAATATGATAAATTTGATGTGTCTGAAATACTCATGTCTCTAGAGGTGCAATATTGAAGAATTTAAAGTTATATATTGATTGAATTTGTATTAGATCGAAGTTGATATGTCAATTTAAAACAAAAAACAAAGTGTGAAATTAAAATATTGTAACAAGACAGAAAATAAAAACATCACACTAAAACGAATACGTATGAAAATTACTTATTTAAATAAAAATAAAATAAAAAATGATTTAAAATGATGATTTCGAACCAAATATTGGCCCTAGATCACCCTTCTTAAATGAAAGGATGCAAAATTAAAAAAAAAAAAACAAGAAGAAGACAACTAGTAGAGTTTTTACATAAATCTATATATTTATATAAATGATTCTATAGAGGAAAATGTATGCGTCGGATTTCTAAAATACTTTGTGAAGCATATCCTTCTAGGAAAACGTAATAAATACATTAGAATTTGAAAATAATGATATTAAACGATAATATTATGTGATTATATCATTAATTAATTTTATATTTATATATTTATTTTCGTTATTAACTTTTATCAAAATTGATTAAATTACGAAAATTTAAAAAGTTAGTTGTTGTATTAAATTTATTTGTAATTTAAATTATTTTATCAGTTTATTTAAAAAAAAAATTTAATTTATATTTTTATTATAGTTTTTCAAGATGTAGGTTTAATTTCTGTAGAGTTCTATATTTAAAGAAGGTAAAAGTAGATATTCTAACGGATTCCAATTCATTGAATTTAAAAATGCAGACGAAATTTTTCTGTTTTTTTACTTGGTTTTTTTTGCTGTTGTTGTTGTCAATTCTGCTTTGCGTTGTTAGTTAACATATAAGAATTTCTAATAATGAATATATGAGTTATTAAATATTAAAAACATTTTTTTATTGATAATAAATAAATCTAAAATTATTTTAATCTAAATCACTTGTACTATTGCATTAATGAAAATGTTTAATTGAACCGTAATTACTTCTCATGTGTGCTGTTTATCGTACACTTTTTTACATTAAAATTAATCTCTTAACAATATTGCAAATCAAAGTTGCTTGTGTCTATTCCAATTAATTTAAAGAATACTTTTTGTTGAAAAATTTGGATAATTCATGTTAATGTCCGAAGCTAAACGTCAACATCTCAAAAAAAAGCACATGTAGAAAGTTGCATAGCCAATTTAATGTCCAAGATAGGATATAGAGTTGTTTTTGAATTCTCTTATTTCAAATCTCTCTCAATTATCTCTAATATTTTAATTTTATTTTATTTGAATTAATTTTTTTGTTGGATTAAAAATTTATAGATCATACATGTAAATTTTCATATAAACCTAAAAATCATTTGATATATTATTGTAATTTATGAAAATTAATGATGTTCAATAAAAGTATATAAAACATTAATGTTAATATATTTCAATAATATATCAAATATTTTTAAATTTGTGTAAATTTTTGCACGCATGATCTATATGATATAAATTTTACATTTAAATTGAAAAAATTTGAAGAAATAAAGACGATTGAGAGAAAATAGAGGAATATTTGAATTGAGAGGATAGAAATCCTATAAAGTTGGATAAATATATGATAGTACAGTGACATGATAAGCATTATCATATTATATTAATACGCTCATGATAACATTATTTTATCATGTCGGGTATTTGGTAGATATTTCATCATGACATGATACAATATATATCTTATTTAATATGACAAAATTACCATTATGAAAAATTACATAGTATTTTTTTTCTTTCAAATTATAATTTTTTTTAAAAATTATGATGAACCAAGTAATTCTATTTTATTTATTAGATAATCTAAATAAAAATATGATATATATTATATGTAAAGGATAAAAAATTATATTTGTAAACAAATTATGTTTATTTTTAATTTAAATTAATTTATAATTTTGAATAATAATTTATTAAATTATATAAAAAGACAAAACTACCCTTATGATAAAGGCATAAATATTTATTAAATGAATTATTATTATTTCATTTTTAAGTTAAATATCAAATTGTATTGTTTTGATATTTATATTTTATTAGATTTCATTTTTTATATGTTAAACTATGTTGTGTAATTCTTTTATATTTTATTAGATTTCAGTTTTATATTTTATAAGGTAATTGAGTAAATTACTATTCTTATCTTATTCTACTAGTTTCTAACTTGGCTTATTTTCACAATACTTATGTGACATTTTTTAAATGACGTGACATATGATAGAATAATGTAGAATGACTAACACCCATAAAATCTTCTAAAAATTACGGTTTCAACATCTAAAATTATTCTTTTTTATAACTTAATTAATGATATATACATAATTAATGCATCTAGATGGTTCTACAATATGCAATCTTATGTCACACCATTCAAAATATATCCTATCATTATTTTTTAATTAAAAATATGAGGGAGACTAAAATTGTCAAATTTTAAAATAGATAATAAAACCTATTATTAAATTTATATACATTGTAAATGTAAAAACTTTTTAATCCATCAATCACAACCATTAAATTATTAAAAAATTACCTTTAAATTTATCTCTTTGAATTGTTGTGATATATTTGACAATATAATTTTTTAAAGTTACATAGCAATTAAACTCAAAAGAAAAATAGTAAATCAGCCAAATTATAGCTAACTCAATAAATGTATATATTAAGACCTATAAACACAACATATGTAATGTCAAATTCATGCCTAAAGAAAACATGAAATTCGAAACTAATGGACATATCGATCTAATATGCATTGAATTGATTATTGTTGTGAAATTGGAATTTTTTGTTTTAATCAAAGTCATTGAATTTCATGTAAAATAAAGGCATCAATGAAGGTCGGAATTCAATGAAGGTTGGAACTCAATTATAAATTTTGTGATGAGTACATATGACCTTGCTTGCAGCTGTTGTTGGTATGTGTTGAATATAGAGTTGATACTTTTATATTAGATTTTGTTTGTAGTCTATTTTTAATGTCAATTTGGTTTAAAAAAAAAGTTTGCTACAAAATAGTATTGGTGTTTTTGAAAAATCTTCGACAAAAGTTTTATTGATTCCATATTTGACAAAAATTATTGACATTGAAACAAAATTGATATTAAAACATTGAAGAAATCTTCAGTTTTGAAATAGTTTTATACATGTTGCTCTTAATGTCCACTATTTGACGGTGTTCTTTGTAATCATTACATAATTATAACTTGAAATTTGAGAATAAAGTATACTGAAAATATTGAATATGTCGCAATGTTAATTGTCATTTATTTGTTTTATAGTGAAACAACAACTTTTATTGTTTATCAAATGTGTTTTTGGTTTTAAATGTTTACAAAATATTTTATTGCCATAATATTTTTGTCAAAAAATAAAAAGATCATCACAATGAAATAATTTTAGTCAAAATTTTGAAAATATTTTTAACGTAGTTTTTCTTTTTAAGAATAATTAAAGTGTCTTTTCATACTCTGTGTGGTTTATCCATAATTCATATTCCATGCAAATCTTTTCATTCTTCCAAATAATAATAATATTTTAATTTTTATCCGTTTTATATTGTGAAATGGACATTAAATATTTTTTTATTGTATAAATTTTCATGTGAGTCATTTGATTACATCTTCAAATGGATAGAAAATGAAAGAATGATACTAAAAATTACGACGATAATACTCACAAAATTGGACAACGGGACATTAAAACTAACCATACACATTATATTTTGAGTTTTTAATTATTATTATTGTATTTTTTTTTAGATGAGATCATAAATATCACCATAACTCACACACAATTGCGAGATATCGGATTCAAACTCAAGACAAGATGTTCAACCTAACAAAATCGACATTTGTTAGTTGTGCTATGACTTAAGAATATTTTTTAATAAAATTTAACTATTGGAACAAAATATTATCACTTAACTTTTGCATCGCACGAGTATACGGTCTAGTATTATATAAAATTATGATTTAAAGGAGATACACTGTCAAAATAAACTTATTTTATATTAACAGCCAAAAATATTTTGTCACATCACAAAACATTAAAAAACTCTCTTTGATTTTAAAAAATATGTAAGATAATATAGTAAATTGAATGAATATGATCGAACAACGGTGTAAAAAAACCTTACACTATCAATGCATTTCCTTTAAATTCAAAAAATTAAGGTTAAATTAATAATTAAATCCTTATAGTTTTATTGAATTTTTAATTTGGTCCGTATGAATGTGAAGTGACTCATCATAACTCTAGAGGCCGCCGTTGACTAACTCACGCAACAACCCCCGACGAAAATTAACCATTACCAATCATCAATGATGTACTACGTATTGAAGAGAGAATTTGTCACTTGATAACACCTGTTGCATTGTCTATCAAAAGCTGAACACTTACTCGTTATGTTGATGACAATCTTAAATAGGACCGACCGACCGACATAAAGCTCAATCTAGCAAAACAATGAATTTAAGCTTCTAAAAAATATTTAAGTAAAAACAAATAAAGTATTTAAATAGTACAAGCAAAATACTTCACAATATTGATATTTTAATTAAAATAATTTGCATTTTAAAAAAAATAAAAATAAAATTATAGTAAAATATTATTACTATTAAAAAAACCTCTATTTTATTTTATTTTATAACTAGTCCTTATTTTTTGTTTAAACCTCGATAAGTATTGGAGCAACCCTAACCTTAAATTTCACTATGATATGTTGTTGCAATCTTTGTAATCAAACTTTTGAAAATGCAAAAAATTTATTTCTTAGTTGTCTCTTTGTCGTGTCTTGGTAGAATAGGAGTATGCTCTTACTAAGATGCCTTTACACCTCACTTCCATTCTCACTATTTGATCCATTTGTAAGAGAAGATGGAACAGTCAAATGCGCAGTATCAAAAATAAGTTTTTTTATCTATAGAATTTCTTGGGATTTAGGCTTAAAATCTACAGGAAACATGTTATATATGGATTTTCTAGCAGAATCGAATTTCGATGTAAAATCTTTCTAAATAATTATTTTCAATGGATACTTCCAAAAGAAAATTTAATATATTTAGGACAAAGTTGTAGTGGAGAAATTACAACTTAAGGTATTTTACTACAAATTTTCCTACGGCTATTTTGGGAGGTAAGTTTATTGCAAATGATTGAGCACAAAACTCCACAGGTATTTCCAGATAAAAGTTTGCATGAATTTAATATCGACATATAAATCCAAAGAAAAAGTGTGACAAAAACGGTAACTCAATTAATGTAAATGAGTTTTGGTTGATTTTCTTATATATTTTTCTTTTTAAGTGACAATAAGTTATATAAATTATATAAGTGATTTCACGTACGTGAACTCAGTTCACATACGTAAAACTATTTTAAAAAACCTATAACGTACATGAACTCAGTTCACGAACCATGTTCGTAAAATGAGCTCACGTACATGAAATCACTTTGTCTTATGTGAACTAAGATCATGTATACCCTACATGAACTCATTTCACGAACATAGTTCGTGAACTGAGTTCACGTACGTTTCAAAGTTTTTGAAAATAGTTTCGCATACGTGAACTAAGTTCACGTATGTTTCTAGGTTTAGGGCAGCGAAGGTTGTCATCATCGTCAAAAATGGAAACTTGATTTTAGGGGTTTTGGCATTGCACTCGTAATCATAAATAGGAAAAACTACAATAATGTACACAAAAAAAACAACAACAAGGATCATGCTTACTTTATTCGTGAACTGATGATTGATTGATGATAATTGAACACCAATCGATGCTCACTTGATGATTGATGAAGAAACTCAGTTTCAAAAACTCAGTAGAAGATGATTGATGAAGATGTTGAAGATAATTGAGGATGACTGAAGAAAATGGAGAATATGATGAATGAAAGTGATGAAGATAGAATGAAGAGGAAAAAGATAGGTTAGGTTAATGAAGATGAAGAAGATCGAAATAAAGGGAAGGACAATTGAAGAATTTTAGTTATAATTTTTTTTTGAGGGGTGCGGGTAGTAAAGTAGGGGGTGTGGGTAGCAAATTATGTATGCATGTAAATTTAAAGTAAAAAGAAAACTTTTCTTAAAATTTAGTTTCGAACTCTAAATCTATAGAAAATTTCCATTTACAAAATTAATCCATAGGAAAATCCTAAAGAAACTTTGTCGAATAATTCCGCAGATAAATAGCAAATTTTAGTAGTAGCAAGACCTGTTGTTTGTAGCCATATATATCTCATTGATCAGACTATTTGTTTTTGCAGAAACAAGTCCAGGTTTGATAGTTTAAATCCAGATGTTAGGGTATGTTTATTACAATTTTTGTTGTTGTAAAATAATCACTTTTTTTAATTTGCATCAGTTGGTTACAATATTTTAAAGGTTAATTGTAGTTTTAGTCCCTTTATTATTACTAATCCACGAATATGGTCCATCTATTTTAAAAGTCGATAATTTTGGTCCCTCCCTCAGATTTTTGAACTAAAACATACGAAATTGACATATTTTTAATGACGTGACATACAATTCTATGATATAGAACCACCTAGATGAATTAATTATTTATTTGTTATTAATTAAATTTAAAATATGAAAATTTTCTGAAGTTGAAAGCTAAGTTTGTACTTGGTTTTATTCTAATTTCATGGGTATTAATCATTTTACATTATCCTATCATATGTGACGTTATTTAAAACATCACACATCATCATTTTTTATTAAAAAAGTCGAATGAAGGACCAAAACTGTCGACTTTTAAAATAGGGGGATCAATTCCGTGAATCAATAAAAATAGAAGGACTAAAATTGCAATTAAAGCTTTTCTAAAAAACAAAATCTGAAAAATTATTTTAAAGTTAATTTTTTGAAAGGTTGTTTTTAGTAGTTTCAATTTTTTTTTATAATTGATTTTTTGAAAAAAGAAATGATTTTAATATATACACTACTAGAAATCAGTGTTTTTCATGTGGAACTATTTTCGCAGGTAATACCTATGTTTGAAAAAAATTTTATTTGTTGCGGATTTGTATGTGACTACTTATTTGAAGCAAAGTTCACATTTTTCCTTTAAGATATATTTGCGGTAAAAATCCGGAAGGTACTTTTCCTGCAGAATATTTCATGCCAATTATCATTTGTTTTATTTTTATATAAAGTAGTTTTTTTTTCTTGAAGGTTATTAAACTTCATCATCTAACACTTTTATTTTTAGAAAAAAAATGATTGACACAACTTCTGATTTTTTAGAAAAAATGAGTTTTTTAAAATAAATAAAAAAACTTTTTTGAGTAAATGTTATTTTAAGTGAGGTTAAGTTGTTGGAAAATTGTGGGTAAGTGAATACGATTAATTAACAACACTTAAGTGATGTAAAATTTAAAATTCTAAAAAAAAGTTAATGAAACATACCTGCCTAATTCTAATACTTTCTAATTAATCTAATCAATTATAGTTGATTGTGAATAATATCACTATTGCTATAAACACTTGCTAAGATTTTTTGAGAGAGCTTATGACATATCAATAACTTATAAATTGACAGCATTCAAATTATTGTACCCTTCTCTAATGATGTCATATATCATACTCTAATCGGGTGAAAAAAATGATTAACAAAGAAATACTCTGGTATGACTTAATGAAAGATAAGTAATTTATTGTACTAATTTATAGTCTAGTTAGGTATACCATAAAATCAAGATACAAATTGAATTAGTTATGAGCTGAATATTTGTTTCAATGCATAATTTTTTTCTTAATAAAATTTAGTTTAACATCTAAATATATTTAACTATCATTTTAGTCCTTAAAATCATATGTAAAAGATATAATTTATTATCAAAAGATATATAAAAGATACAATTTACAGAGACTAAATTGATATAGACGAAAATAATTATGACAATGATTAAAATAATAATTCAACATAACATTAAATAAATTTTCATTAATAGAAACTTATACTTAACAAATTGAGAATCAAACATAATATTACTAAGAGGGACAATAAATTCAAAATCAACATTACCTTGATAAACCCTAAACTCAAAATCTCAACTCCTCCTATCATTGAGCCGCCGGGACCTCTCTTCTTCTTTCTCCATCGGCCCACGGATTCCTTTATTCCCAGTTTTAGTAACCAAAACAGATTTTTGGTCTAAAACTTGATGAAATGTTATTTTTATGCGCTTATTTAAGCCTCAAGATCTCATGGTGCAACAATTGTATCTGAAATCTATGATCATAAATGATATGGTGTGACTTAAAAAAAATGACATTTTATGAAGTTTTTGACCAAAATTTTGTTTGGGACAAAAAATGGGGAGAAATAAAATGAGGGACTACTTTCATGATTCGGCTAAAATAGGAGAACCAAAACTGCAATTAAACCAAACAAATAATCAAAAACATCTTTCTTCCTTATGTTGATGACAATCATAGACAGTACTATATTCTCATTTACTTTGATTTGCGCTTCTCATTTCTCAAATCTTTCTCAGCTTTTTAAGCCGATTTCAGTTTCAATTTATTGAGGTATTTGATTCTATCACTAATGCTACTTTCTCGTTAGTTTGTGACATTAATCTTGGTACATTACAATTCGATTTTTCGGTTCACTTGATTTTGTGTTTGTTTAGAGTCAGAGATTTGAGTTGAAGTTGATTTTAACTTCGCTTAGGGTTTTGAACTTCCGATTTGTTGTTGTGTATGTTTTATTGTTTTCTTTTGTTTTTTTAAATGTTTTCTTGTTTGAAAGATTAGAGTAGCAATAGAAAGTAACTAAGTGTTTTTCATAATTTGACTTTTTTCAACCAGTTGTTCAGTTTTGGGCTAAAAAGTTATATTCATATCAGTGTTCTGGGTTGTTTAAGTATACTTAAATTATTTGTTGCTACATTTTGCATCATTTTACAGGATTTTTGATAAAAATGAAGGTGGTGGGGAGGCACTTCTCGAAGGATCTATACCAGATATGACCTCCTCCACTGAGTTAGTAACCGAATCTTTACATACTTTTCAGAATAAGTTGATTTACTATCGAAAATAAATATCATTAATTTATTTACCCTAGGTTTATCTACCCTCTTGCAGGCAATATTTGAATATGCAGCATATCTATCAGGCTAAGGCTGAGGCTGACTTTCTTGCAATAGGGCGACTGACGAGAAGTACTTTGAAGATAATTGGTAGAGATCCAAATAGCATTCCAAGGGCAACAATTAAAAGCTTCTGTAAAAATGCAAGAAAACTCAAAGTAAGAACGTGAAATTGTGAGTCAAATTTTATATTGCCAATAATCAATGTGTAATCATCTCCTGTTTTGAAAAATGATTTTCTTTTCTTTGTCTTCTGAATAAATCTAAATGTTTCATAAGGTCCTTGATTATATAAATACAATGTACAACCTCAATATTCCTAGTGGAGTAACTCATCCAGTATACTTGTCTGTTTTTTTATGTAAAATATATCTTGCAGTAATCTTATTGTGTTTGTTCAAAATTAAGATTTCTGTTGAACTGGTTAAAACATAACTGAAATTTGTAAGGTTCTATTGTTAAACACCAAAATTTCATACAAAAATGGATATTGAATCTAATTGATAATGTAGAAAGTTAAAGCTGATGTTGTGGAATAATAATGCATGCAACTGCAGTCTGTAGGGTGTCCCCCCTTACATAAGGTTACATACCATATATATTATGGTGATTATATAGAATGGTTTAAAAAGTTACATACCATATATATTATGGTGATGGTAGTTAGTAATTAATACTTCTGTTGCAAACTATTGTTTTAATGCCATATTTTTTCAGTTCTATGATAGAATCAATTAATCTTTTGTTTTAACTTGTTCTGTGTTTTATGTGATGGGTGTTGTTGGATCAATTTCAGGTAATTTCTTAATTTTCTTCTGAATTTCTATTTAAATTTTGTGTGTTTTGTTTTTTAAACATTTGCTATGGTTCCAGATATGGTGTTTTATAAATTTTGTGTGTTTTGTTTTTTAAACATTTTGTGTGTTTTAGTGAAATTGGATTGGATTGCTTTTCTAAGCTGTTTTTCTAGTTGACCTGTTCCGCAATATGATTTTCATAGTTCCTAGTTGACCGTTTTTTCTAGGTCTGCTGTTTTGTACGTTTGTTTATGGATTTCTTCTCTGTTGTACTCTATTTATATCTAGTTCTGGTCATTTAGTTTCTTTTTTTGTTGTTGATTTGTTGCTTGCAATTTTTTATCAGAGTCAACTTGTTTATCCATAGTCAATTTTTCCCTATTTGGAGCTAATTCCAGTTAATTTATCCATAGTCAGTTTCCTGTTGAATTGTATGAGCTTCATAATCTTACTGCACTCGAACTTCATCAGAATCAATTCTCATGACTAATTAGTCCTGGGATCGGTCAATTAAAGAATTTGGAGAGACTTCATTTGTAAGATAATTTTTTTTTTCTGGTTATCTACCTTCCACTATAAGCACTTCATCATTAATCGGGATGATATTCACTGTTAATTATTTCATATAGTCTTACGTCACTGTGATTTCTGACTGCGAATTTGAGCTCCTATGGATGTGCTTGTTTATTTATTTACTTATCATTTGGCTCTACCATGGATAATCCCTGCTTTTTTTTTTATAACCATGAGAGGGAGAAATTTACTGTTATGTGGAGCTCAATTTTATTTTTTTGTGTTGCTGCAGAAATCCTATGAAACTAAACAATACAAAAAGGGACTCAAAGCGATCCGTGCTATGCACAAGGTATATGGTTGGCTTCTGAATATATCTATAAATTATTTAAAAATTTTAATAGATGAAAGTTTGTTAAAAATTTATGAGGAATTATCTCCCACAAATTATAAAAGATTTATTTTATTTTAATGATGGATAGTAAAGTATAACAATTTTTAAGGTAACAGTCATAGATTCTACCCGCTGCAAACATGTAAAAAATTTGAAGATTTTATGGTTATGTTCAGATATCAACCACATACTACATTGCCTACTTTTCCAAACAACATTCTAAGTCTCATTCATATATTTTTTCAGTTACAAGAAATTAGTCCTGCTAGCATGCAGGGAGCCAGGCAGAATGCTCCTTTGTATTCATTTAGTCTCATTAGTAAGGGTAGCATTAAAAGAGTGCAATGTTTTCAAATGTTAAGAAATTCAATTTCATTCAGCATTGTTCAATGTCTTCCTAAGTATGCATCCATTGGTTGCAATTAGTAGGAACTTGTAACTTATTTTCAAACTTTTGGCTTGTTCATACGGCTGCCATTGCCCTTTCTTTGATGGAAACATACTCTCCAAGTGTTCAACATGAACAAACCACCTTCCAAATATGCATGCTCTTTCAGGGTAGCTATCATGTTTGCGGGTGCCATTTTCCACCATCACTCAAAGGGGAGAAATGAGTTGAAAGGGAAAATTTATGTGGAATATTATAATATTTCCACATCTAAGGGTTTCTAAAAACCTATATTATTCCGATGCATGTTCTCTTTTTAGGAATCATCAGTTAACACATATATCATGTGATTTGATTTTGAAGAAAAAAAAAGTGCTAGTGGAACCTAAGTTCATAGCATTCTATGTGCATATTGAAACATCAAACTTGATTCTATTGAAGTAGTTTTTAACTACAGTTGTGATAAAATGTGAATTTCCTATCACATAGGTAAAGTAGTGGCTCGCAGACAAGGAGGCTGAAGCATTGAGATGCCAGAAGCTGCTGGTGGAGGAGGAGGAAGCTGCACAGGTACATTTAATGCTATAATCAGTTTGTTCTTAAATTTAGGACTTGGAGTGGAGCTTGAATGTAAACTTTTTAATATAATATTTGAACAACTGCAGCTAAAAAAACAAAACCTCGAGAAACAAATTTCTCAATTGAGAGAAACAAGTCTACAATTGATAAACAAGAATCAGGTTGTAAGAAAGATGGATTATAAGTAAACACATATGTAGTATATGGTTTTGGTAATTGACCATCTCAACTGCACATGCAGAACTTCACTGTGCAACAACTTTCACCAAGTATACCTGCTGCTCACCAGTTTTATTAGCATGTCTAGAATAGACTTAAAATTGTGTCATGATTCCTATGCATGGCTTACATTTTCATTGTTTGAATGACGATAGTTCCATATTTTTTTAAAATTATTTTGTTAAAAAGATCATCTTTAGCAAAAAATGAGAAGCTTTCTCACATTCTCTTGCAATATACGAGAGACAAAAATGGCACAAAATTTAAAAACACTGAACTTAACTAACTACATTAATCAATTTTGAGATGGGTCTAAAAGATGGATTAACTTACACAACAAATATTCTTAATGACTATGGATAATCAAACTATAACAACATGTTTATGATAATTTTAGGAAAAAAGAGTAATTAATATATTTAGAAAAGTAATGTTCTTTATGATAATTTTGTAATTTAAAAAATCACTTTTATAAAATTATTAACAAACAAATTAAATATCATAAAAAAAATCATTTTTATGATATTAAACAAACGAAAATTAAAAAATTATTTTTAAATAAATCTCTAAATTTTTTAAATTAAAAATCATTTTTATTTAAAATCAAATACACACCCGATGAAATACCAAAATCACTTTCTTAGAATGAGTAACAAACATAGACGAACTTCTCATGAGCTTTAATTTGACGAGTTTCTGATGTTTATAGAGCGAAGTTCTTGTGCTAACAAAACTGCCAAGTTCTTAATGAAATCATATGCGAAATTGTATTTTGGAACACCATTAGTTTTTCCTATAATTATGTCACGTTTACTTTTTATTCGGATTAAAAATGATTTTTTGTTATTTAAATGGCTCAAAAGTGGTCTTAGAATGGATAATAAATTACTACTTTCTTGAAAAATCACAAAAAAATATACTTATTTTGATAAACATGTTATTGGATCAAAAAATTTGAGTGGCTCAAACAATGATTCAACCCGACTGTAACTACCCGTTGTACCCGCAAACCCGATTTTAGTATTGAGCGAAATTGGGTTTGTATTTTTCAACCGCGGATTGAGCCGGTTGGTGTTTTTAGGCCCAAGCCCGCCCTACTCGGCCCGTTGTCCAGCCCTACTAATAATATTACTATTAAGAGAATTATTTAAATCAGTCAATATAAACACATATCTTATGCAGAAAAACCTTGTTTCATGAATCTTATTATTATATAGAAAATTGTGCATCAGTTTACAAATCTAAATTTAAAATGTGAACTTAAGTCAATATAAACACATATTTTATGCAGAAAAACCTTGTTTCATGAATCTTATTATTATATAGAAAATTGTGCATCAGTTTACAAATCTAAATTTAAAATGTGAACTTAATAATTTTAATACATGTAAAAATCAATTATTCATGTAATCAGTGTAAACACATGTAGATAATGCACTATTCTTTCTTATATGAATTTTCTCATATTGGAAGCACTGTATTAGTGTACAACTTCAAATTATAATGTTATATCACCTAAATAACAAATATATATGGGTGTAAATTTGAAAGAATGTATGATATTTGGGTTCATATACAAAATACTCTTTAATTTCTTCCCATTCAAATGGACCATTCTACTAAACAAACAATTTCATTTCTCTTTCACACTTTCCTTTTCTTAGTTTTTTGCGTCACTTTCTATATAGATATCACAAATGAGGCGTTTATTGGTAATGTCATAATTTCTCTTAACATTAGATATGATATGAAATGTTACATCCATTTTGCATTTTGAGCTCAACAATGTCAATGACATTGAAGACTTTCGTATTTTTAGCGTTATTATAATGTGTTTAGATTTTCTAGGCTGGTCGGCTACAAATTATTATAAAAAAGACACATCAAAACTTTTACAAAGTCATTGCAAATCAAGTCTTCTCAACAATAGATTGTTCTACGTTGTCACAAAAATTATTTTCTATGTGAAGGGGAAAATAAATATATTTTTTACTCTTTTTTTACTCACCATGTTTTTGTCTCATTAAGTTTTCATGGTACAGTTTTTAATAAGGTAGTTATCACAAAAGGATATTGTACTCTTTTTCCTTCACTAGCTTTTTTCGCGTTTTCTCTGGTAAAGTTTTAATTAAGAATATCCTCAATAAACATCCAAGGGAGAGTGTTATGAATATATATGTGTGGATTTCCATTTCTTTTCATATTCCTTAGCATGATCGAGAACTCTCATTAGTGTCGATAGTAAATGTTAGTGGCTTTACTAATTTATAGTGACATTTACTTCTACGAATGTGATTATTCACATACTTGTAAACTACTAGTTTTGTATCTTATAAATAGGACTCGTTGTATTATACATGATTAAATGTGTACGACTTTGTCACTTTAGTCCTTAACCCAACCAAAAACTCAAATTAGTTATTGACTCATTCAAACATTTGTTGGTTTAGTTTATTCCACTTAAGTCGTCAGTCAACTTACTCCCATGGTCAAGTACCTCAGTTAAGCATGTTGAGATGTCACTTTAAATGACAATATGTCTTATCCATGTCACATGGAGCATTTTGTCTATAATTTCCGACATTCCTATTTATCTTCTTTATCAAAATTTAAAAATTTCCAAATCCAAAAATACCATCTCTTTTCCTCCAAAGTACATATTCCATAGTTTGTAAATCTAGAAAGTGATTAGTGGTGGAGCTAGATATCGTTGCAAATTCTTCATGAGTTTTGTTAGTTACATATATATTTTTTTTCACTCATCGACTCCCTTTAAAATCGACTAGACTCAAGAGTCAAGACTATTAGAGATTGTTTCATGGGTGCTATGATGTGATCTTTCTAGTGATTTCAATCTAAATTATGATTTAGATAATGTCTACAATACTTTGGTGTTATATGATACTAAAACTTCCTTATTGTGAGATATTTAATGTGGTTTAATCCTTCCATAATAAATCATTTAAAATAAGAAGAAAGTGAAAGATATGAAAAATTTGCAATTGTTAGAAAAACAAGAGTTAAGGCGTACGTGAACTGAGTTCACGTAGGTACACATGAATTGAGTTCATGTACATGTACGTGAATTGAGTTTCTGTAGGTGTTCGTGAATTCAGTTCACATAAGCGTTCGTGATCTCAGTTCAGTTTAGATATTTATGAATTTTTGATATGTTCTTTTTGGATGCAAATAAACGAACCAAGGGAGAGACAATAGTGATGAAATGTATGATGGTTTGTACTCTGATTTTGACGAAATGCATGATGGTTTGGAACACGATTTTGTTGAAATGTATGGTGGTTTGGAACCTGATTTTGATGCAATGAATGTTGGTGTTGAATCTAAAATTGACGACGCTATGAATGATGGTGTTGAATTTGTTCTGGTGGATTTGACCAAGAAACATGATCAAGACAAAAAAAACAAAATGATGACATTAAATGATCATAAAGTTAAAATTTTAATGACAATCAAACAAGTTTACAATGCACGTCAAACATATCGTTCATCACTTAGAGGTAATAGAACAAAATGCAACATCTAATGATATTGATGGAATACGATAAATACGTGTATCAATATAGGAAGGTAGATGGTTTAGATGAGTTGATGGACATATTATAGGCCTATCCAGATTTTATCACTCTTAAAAAAAAATTATATAGTATTGATTATGGATAGCACATACAAGACTTGCAGGTATTAAATGCCATTACTTGAAATTTTTTGTGTTACTTCTACTGAAAGGACATTTTGCATGGGATTTGCATATCTACTGTCTGAGCGTGCTGATAACTTCGTGTGGGCACTACAAATGTTGAAAGAACAGATTACAAGTGGTGAAGTTCAAATCGTCGTTATTGATAAAGACCTTTCTTTTATGAACGCAGTTCAATATGTTTTTCTAAAAGCAGTCAATTAATTGTGCTTGTTTCAGGTATGCAAAAATGTCAAATCCAAGTGCAAGATGATCGTGTTTCCAAAAAAGAAGTATGTGCACATAATAGAGACATGGGAGGCTCTTGTTTACAGTTATGATGAGGCTCAATATTATATGAAGTTGACTATGTTTGAATGAATTTTTAGTAGCTCTTGTATTTTTTATGATTATGTACACGAGCAGTGGTTAATTCCTTAAAAGGAAAGATTTGTTGAGGCGTGGACAAAAGAGTTATGCACTTTGGAAATACAACAACAAAAAGGGCTGAGTCGGCGCATTGGAATTTGAAAATGATATTACAAGACATTATGGGTGGTATATAAAGTGTTTGGGAAATTATTTCTAGCATGATTGTATTACAACACAGTGAGATAATAGCATTATGGGTACATCATCATACTAACAGGCTGTACGCCTATTTGTGTGGTGTTATGTCTAAAAATGCAATAGATCATATTGCGGTAGAGCATGGTCGCATGAAGTATGTATGTATTGATAAGTGTGAGTGTAGTTGCAATATTAGGACAACACAAGGTCTACCTTGTGCATGTGAAATAGCCAGATATAGTATGATCCCACGTTCCATTCCATTAGACGATATCCATGTTTGGTAGAGTATATTAACTTTTCATGATGATGGATCGGGTAAACTTTCAAAGTTATCTGTGAAACATGAAATAGATGTGATAGTGAAAAAGTTTGATGAACTTGATGTACTTGGAAAAATTGCATTTAAAGGTAAATTAGGAGAGATCACATATCCACCCACTATGTCAATATGTTCACCTGTTGATAAGGTTAAAACAAAGGGTGTGCTAAAAAAAGGAAAAATGTATCAAAAAGAAATAAATCAACCAAGTGTGATGTGTCTTGGTGGGAGTACATGGATGCAAGTGTTTGATTCAGTGGCATAAATGCATGTAGCACTATAACATCTAGTAAAGTACAACAACCTCGATCATCAGTCAAAAAACTTACACCTCGACCATCAGTTAGCAAAGTTCAACAACCTAGAGTTCTTCCTTCAATGATTGGTTGTCGGTTGAAATTCATAAATTCATTGATGACATTATTGTTGTCGGTGATGATGGTAATTTTGGATATCATGCAGTTACATGTATACTTGGAATGAGTGAGAACGTTTGACCATTCAGTTGTCAACATTGTGTGGTAGAGCTTCAAGAGTTCATGTCTCATTACGAGATAATATTTGGTGGAGAAATTTTTGTTCAAAAATTTATACAAAGTGTATATGTTGAACAAGTTACAATTATGGATAATTTGATGACACTTCTAAATATGGGACAGATGATAGCTTCGAAGTTTAACTTGGTTTTCGTCTCATTATCACTTAACTAGTCACAAACATTTTTTCCACTTAGAAGTCCACCACCAACATCTATGTCAGATCATCGTATGATTGTTATTGCATTTTTTAAGAAGTGTCATTTCGTGCAGATATTAATTGTGGTATTTAATTTGATTCTATCAACTTCTTTTTATAATTTAATAGATTATTGACTTTAACTGGTTTACTAGAAGCCAGATTCTCCTACACCAATAGGAAGTAATTTGTGGAAAAAATATTGCACTAAAGAAGCACGAAAATGAGAGTTTATTTACAATGATAGCATGCAAGATTGGTCGTAGATATTTCCACGCACTAGATATGAACCTATTGTAAATTGAATGGTTGATATTTAATATTGTTATGAATTCAAATATAATGGTTGTTATAAATATTCAAAATAAATAATTCCAAAATATAATACTTAACAAATCCAAAATATTATAAACATCTAAAATCAGTATTATCCAAATATTGTTTACATATCCAAAATAGTCCCCAAAAAATACCTAATTCCCTAATGTCTCCTACAATATGGTACTACATTTGTTCAATCTCTACCACCACCCTTTTGAGACATCAACATCACAATAACTCATTGACGAGTTCGATGCCATCAAGTAATACCTATTGACGACCAAGAAGCTCTTCTTCAATTTGTAATGCTCGACCTTACATTAAATAATTTAGTTAAAACAATATATGACTAATTATTTTAGTTATGTCATAAATTTGAGTACATCTATTGTTATATCAGCAGTAGATGGAACATCGTCAACATGTTCTGCAACCAACTGACCAACATGAACTAGTTCTATTCGAATGATGTATGGATGAGAAATCACGAGAAACCACTCCATGTAATCGTTCCCGTAGTCTGTAGGTCCATGTACAACTGCGCCAACATCAACTATTTGCACAACATATTGCATAATCATTATGTCCATTTTCTCTGGTGTGGTCGTCTGACCTACTATTTCTAACTGTGAACCAGGAGTGGTTAGACATAACCATATTGACGGAATACCATGCCAGGAAGATGTGCATACATCTTCGAACCCCACCGTATCCACCCTCTAAATAAACAAACATTCTTAAATGGTCGCCTCACTCGATGCTTTTTGTACGGTGTCTAGCATATCTAATGAACATCATTTTCGAACCCCACTGTATCCACCCTCTAAATAAACAAACATCTTGAAATGGATGCCTCACTCGATGCTCTTTGTACGGTGTCCATCATATATGATCAACATCAATCTCATCAAGGGCTTTCCTAAATGGAAGAACCAAACCATTATCCCTCTTCAACTTCCATCAAAGTTCTTTAGGGTTGTGATAAGCTAGAACTTATTTATTTTTATAGCTTTATTTGATAGGTTAAATTGATATTTTTAATTCAATTTTAGTTCTATTTTACTACCTTTTTGTTTTGATTTGATTGCAAGGAGAAGTGAAGGAATACGTGAGGACTTTTTGTTCAAAAGAGCCTTGAAGTCATGTGGTGCAGTCATGGTGCATCATGATAAAGAAAATGAAAGAAAATCAAGTTCCAGCAACCATTACTGCCTGACCATATTAGTCATTACAGACATAATGGATGAACGAAAAAAAAATAAATAAAATAAGAATTTGCCACTTCAAGTCACCAAGGACTACTGCCTGGTAGTAATGACCATTATGGCCATAATATGTTCATCTTCTACTGTTGCACCTATTACTGTCTGGCAGCAATGATCATTATGGTCATAATATATTCATCTTTTGTTGCTGCACCTATAACTACCTATTAGTAATGGCCATTATGGCCATAAACTGCTCATTTTCTGTTGAATCGTTTTCCTCCTACAAAATTTTGATAGTTTCTTGTAATTAAAGCTCATGAAGGCACCTAGGACTATAAAAAGGACCAAAACACTCAAGTTTAGACACACATTCCTACTCACAATCTCTTATTACTCTTTCTTTTGTTCTTGTATTTCTCTTAGAAATTTTCTAGTTTCAATAATATTTAGTTTTCTATTTTTGTTTTGTTAATTTGTATTTCCAATGTTTTTATATTAAAACTTTGAATATATTGTGATCATATGTTAGTAGATCTTCCTTGTTTTGGGATTGTTGGATTTCCAATTATGGACCTCTAACAATTTCTATTTATTTTTGTCATGGGTGTTGATGTTTTAATCCAATCTTAGTAAGAATCATATGCATACTTAGATATCAAATAATATACAAAAAGGTAGATTTGATATATGACCCTTAAGATTGGACAAGAGAATCAAATCATGAAAATAGATTTTGGTTCTTTTGAAATCATGAAAGATACCTTCTCTTAAAGGATTTTGCTAATACATCAATCATGAAAATAGGTTGGTTGTTAGTTTCAAACACACTTGTTCTTTGAAAGAAGGAATTAGTAATAATTATTTATCTGATTTTTAAGAGTTTAACACTCATAACTTAAATAAGGTTAATTTTATTGTATCTATCATTGTGAAAAAATCCAATCCCAAGGCTTTATTTTTATTGTGAATTTTAAACCAAAAGTCATTATCGATATTTACTATTTTAGCTAATCATCATAGTAAAGCGACACTAGTACTCAAAACAAAGTCCTTGGGGAGTCGATTTAATTTTTACTATGCGATAATATTCTGCACTTGCGGCCTTATCAAGTTTTTGGTGTCGTTGTGAGAGATTTTGTTTTTTATATTAATTCTCTTTTTCTATACCGATTAGACTAAAAAATTTCTTTTTCATTTTTATATATTTTTTATTACTGATTTTTCTATCTTTGAATGCGTAGAATCCGATGTCTTAGGAGTCTTGTTGAACTAAAACCCAAGATAGAAATATTTTTTCATAAGAGAAGAAGAGAGAAAAATATTTCTGAATAAGAAAAAGATTTAAAAATGGTTGAAAATATAATCTTGAAAGAATATGCCTCACCCAATACAATGGTACCGCATTCAAGTAATGCGCACCCAAAGGTAGAGTCTAAAAATTTTGAATTAAAACCTTCGTTGCTATCTATGGTACAACAAAATTGATTCTCCGGTACTCCAACGGATGATTCAAACCTCCATTTGTCTATTTTTTTTTAGATTATTGTGATACTTTGAAAATGAATGGAGTTACTAGTGT
The DNA here is from genome assembly GCF_000331145.2 of Cicer arietinum. Lineage (NCBI taxonomy): Eukaryota > Viridiplantae > Streptophyta > Magnoliopsida > Fabales > Fabaceae > Cicer > Cicer arietinum. Next base: position 18,224,702 of record NC_021160.2, on the reverse strand, counting down.
CACCATTAGACTAAGAATTTTCCCTTTTTCATTAAAGGATAGAGCTAGAGATTTGCTACATTCATTGCCTTCTGAATCCATTACAACATGAGATAAGTTAAAGCAAGCATTCCTTGCTAGATATTTACCACCAAGCAAAACTGCAGAATTGAGAAATCAAATCACAAATTTTTTTCAAAAGGAAGGAGAATCGCTCTATGAAGCTTGGGAGCGCTTCCAAGAGATGTTGAGATTTTTCCCTCACCATGGGATTGAGAGATGGCTAATTGTACATACATTCTACAATGGACTTCCATACACTACAAGAATGACGATAGATGCTGCTGCAAGAGGAGCATTGATGAACAAGAACATAGAAGAAGAATATGCTTTAATTGAAGATATGGCACAGAACCACTACCAGTGGTCAAGTGATCGATCTCCTCAAAAGAAAGGAGTTATGTACGAAGTTGATGCATTAGATCATATTGCTTCTAAGGTAGATGCATTGTTTCAAAAATTTGAAAAGTTGAATGTAAATGATGTCACACCAAATGTTTCTCCTTGTGAAATTGGTGGTATTATTGGCCATGTGGTTGTTGAATGCCAAGTTTAAATGTCTATTAATGGTGGGGTGGGTAATGAGCAACTTAATTATCTTAACAATCCACAAAAAGGGGATCCTTTTTCAAATACTTATAATCAAGGGTGGAGGAATCATCCAAATTTTTCCTACCAAAATCTTCCCCTTAATCTCATCCCCCAACCAATGGTTAAACCTCCAGGTTTCCAAGGACCAAGATCTTTCAACAGCCCCCAAAATTCTAGCTTAGGAAATTTGATGGAAAATTTTGTGTTGACTCAAACCAAACAAAATGAGAAGTTTAAAAATCAAAGTCAGTCAATGAATGAAGCACTTAGGCAATTAGCATCTAAGGTAGATTCTATGGCCAAGAAAGATGCTAAGTTGAGGTTGATCTGATGGATACTACTTCCCCAAGATTTTGATCTAGAAATTTAAGACAAGAAGGGGTTGAAAATGTGGTGGCCAATCATCTCTCAAAGCTACATGAAAAAAATGAAAATGAGTTGCCTCTGGATGATTCATTTCTTGATGATCAATTGTTTGCTCTTGCACAAATAGAAGCACCATGGTATGCTGAATTTGTGAATTACTTAGTAGTTGGAGTATTACCCCAAGATTTGAACTATTAACTAAAGAAGAAGTTTTTCTCGAATCTTAAACACTATTATTGGGATGAACCTCTACTTTCTAAGAGAGGAGTAGATGGAGTTTTTAGAAGATATGTCATGGAAGAAGAGATGGAAAGCATCATGTTTCACTATAATTCCTCCTCATACGACGGACATGCTAGTTCCTCAAAAACTGCAGAAAAGATACTTCAAGGAGGCTTCTACTGGCCCTCACTCTTCAAAGACGTGCATTGCTTTGTGCTTCAATGTGATCAATGCCAGCGTACTGGAAACATATTAAAAAAAATGAAATGTCTTTGAACAATATCCTCGAAGTTGAAATCTTCAATGTTTGGGGAGTTGACTTTATGGGACCATTTCCCTCGTCTCTTGGAAATCAATACATCCTTGTAGAGGTGGATTACGTGTCCAAGTGGATTGAAGTTGTCGCTGCCCTAACAAATGATGCTAAGGTAGTGATTAAGCTCTTCAAAACAATAATATTTATGAAGTTTGGTGTGCCAAGGGTGGTGATTAGTGATGGGGGCTCTCATTTCATAATTAAACAGTTTGAAGGCATGCTAAAAAGGTATGGAGTGAAGCACAAAATTGCCACATCATATCACCCTCAAACTAGCGGACATGTAGAAGTTTCCAATAGGGAGATTAATAGCATTCTCAAGAAAATTGTTTATGCGTCAACAAAGTACTGGGCCAGGAAGCTAGATGATACGCTTTGGGCCTACCGTACATCATATAAGACTCCTATTGGTATGAACCCTTACAAGTTGATCTATGGAAAGTCTTGTCACCTCCCAATTGAGCTCAAACATAAAGCATACTGGGCAATAAAGATACTTAACTTCGATTTGAAGGCTGCTAGTGAAAAAAGAAAGCTCCAACTCAATGAGCTTGATGAGTTGAGGTTAGACGCTTATGAGAATGCTAAATTCTACAAGGAAAGAACCAATAAGTGGCATGATAAGCACATAACAAGAAGAGAACTCAAAGAAGGTGACTTCATATTACTTTCCAATTCACGATTGAAGTTGTTTCCAGGTAAACTTTGTTCGAGGTGGTCTTGGTCATTTCAAATCCATAAGGTGTTCCCGTTTGGAGCTCTAGAAATCTAGAGTGAGGCCACTAGAGTTTTCATTGTGAATGGTCAAAGGTTGAAGCATTATGTAGTTGGGAATTCAATAGAGAAAGGGGTAAGTCTTATTCTTCGATCTCCAACTTAAGATTTACAAAATGAAGGTCAAGTTAAGGACCATAAACAAGCGATGCATGAGAGGCAACCCACGGTTTTAATTTTTTCCAAATTTCTTTTTGTTTTGTGGGCTAAGCTAAAACAAGAAAAATATAGAAAAAAAGGAGAAGGCAACAAGGATTACTACCTGAAACTAATGGCCATTATGGTTGTAATACGTGCATAGGACCACTTTCCACCACCACCATAATCTTGTGAGCTTTCATACCCCTTTCATCACTATTTTACTTTTTACATTAAGGACAATGTCTGGTCCAAACATAGGGGGTACATTTTCTTATTTGATTGTTTTCTCAACATGTTAATACATATAAATAAATAATTTCTCATTGTTTGAAAGAAAATCTTTTGATGTCTTTGATAGGGAACTATAATTTCAATGCATGTTGTTGTTAAATAGGCAATGAACTCAACTTCGGATACCACACTATTAGTTTGATAAATTAGTTTATTCTATGATAGTGTGTTCTCATTGATTAAGCTGATAAATGTGAGTTTTGGGCTTATATAGGGGCTTGTGTTATATCATCAAATATTATGCTCCTTTTCTTTGTTATGAGTGATTATTCACCGTTGACTGTGTTCTCTAGAACTTGAGTTGCAACCGTCTCAAGGCTAAATTCTCTTGTGATCATGTTTGAAGAAAAAAACACTTTAGGATTAGTTTTTTCAGGCCTCGGGACTTGTTTTGTTTTGTTTCATATTTTCCGCTAGTTGCCTACTTTGAGCCTTACATGAATTATCTTTCTTGGTCCCTTGCTTTATTGATAAAATCATTATTGGGTGCCATTTTGAATAAAGTGGAGCAACTTTGAAAAATAATAATAAAATAAATAAACAAATAAACAAAATAAATAAAAATAAAAATAAATAAAAAAGAGTAAAGAGTAAAGAAGAAATAAATAGAAATTTCTAAGTCCCAGTTTGAAAAGACACAATAAGGTGTTCCACTCGGAGTAACACATTTGAGTGATGATTGAAGCATAGGCTGATGAAAGATTATTTGAATACGTTGAGCTCTAATTATTCAAAAAAGGTATCTATGATCATATGTTTAATTTGAAATAGCCTTTTGAATATCCCTTATTGGTTTTCCCCACCTATTGTCCCTTGGCCCCGTTACAACCTTGAAAAGTGTTTTTGATTCACATATGCTCTCATGAGAGATGTAGTGGAGATTTGGTTAATAATAAAGCCTATGGCAGAAACATTGCATTGGTGAAATTTGGATTGAATGCCCATTACCCTAAAACAATGAGAGAATTTGATAGTAGAGTGTCATATTTATGCGAATTATGTTTTCAGATAAGCCTAAGTCACTAATTTGGAACTGAATTTGGTTATCCATCGGTTTTGGAAGTTGTCTATTGCATACACTTGAACTGAATGTTGAGTTCCTATACATGGTGTATGCTCGTCCATACCTTTTACGTGAAACAGTTGCTTGAGGACCAGCAATGATCCAAGCATGGGGGAATTTGATAAGCTAGAAGTTATCTATTTTTATAACTTTATTTGATAGGTTAATTTGATGTTTTTAATTCAATTTTACTTCCTTTTTGTTTTGTTTTGATTGCAAGGAGAAGTGAAGGAATAAGTGAAGATTTTTTATGCAAAAGAACCATGAAGTCAAGTGGTGCAGTCATGGTGCATCATGATCAAGAAAATGAAAGAAACTCAAGTTCCAGTAAGCATTATTGTCTGACCATAATAGTCATTCCATCCGTAATGGATGAACGAAAAATAAATAAATAAAATAAGAATTTGCCACTTCAAGTCAGCAAGGACTACTGTTTGGCAGTAACGACCATTATGGTCATAATCTGTTCATCTTCTACTCCTGCACCTATTACTGTTTGGCAGTAATGACCATTATGATCATAATATGTTCATCTTCTGCTGTTGCACCTATTACTGTCTGGTAGTAATGGCCATTATGGCCATAAACTGCTCATTTTTTGCTGAACTGTTTTCCTTTGAAATTTTGATGGTTTGTTGTAATTAAAGCTCATGAAGGCACCTAGGACTATAAAAATGACCAAAATACTCAGTTTTAGACACACATTCCTACTCACAATCTCTTATTACTCTTTTCTTTTGTTCTTGTATTTCTCTTAGAAATATTCTAGTTTCAATAATATTCAGTTTTCTATTTTTTTTCATTTTTATTTTATTTTGTTTTTGTATATTTCCAATGTTTTTATATTTAAGCTATGATTCTACTATGATCATACGTGAGTATATCTTCCTTGTCTTGGAATTGTATGATTTTCAATGTTGGATCTCTAACAATTTCTATTTCTTTTTGTCATGGGTGTTGATCTTTCAATCCAATCTTAGTAAGAGTCATATTCATACTTAGATATCAAATAATATATCGAAAGATAGATTTAATATTTGACCCATAAGATTGGACAAGAGAATCAAATCAAGAAAATACATTTTGGTTCTTTTGAAATCATGAAAGGTATCTTCTCTTAAAGTATTTTGATAATGCATCAATCGTGAAAATAGGTTGGTTATTAGTTTAAGATACACTTTTGTTCTTTGAAAGAAGGCAATAATTAAAATTATTTATCTGATTTTTAAGAGTTTTACACCCATAACTCAAATAAGGTTAATTTTATTGTATCTATCATTGTGAAAATCTACAATCCCAATGATTTATTTTTATTGTTAATTTTAAACAAAAAATCATTATCAACATTTACTGTTTTAGCTAATCATCATAGTAAAGAGACACTAGTACTCATAACAAAATCCTTTTGGATTTTATCAGATCAAATGTTTTTTGCAGGTTTGGAATACCTCGGGCCATCATAAGTGATCAAGGCACTCATTTTTGCAACCGCACAATGGATGATTTGCTTCAAAAGTATGGGGTTGTGCATAGAATTTCTACACCTTATCATCCCCAGGTTAATGGGCAAGCTGACATCTCAAACCGCGAAATCAAACAGATCTTAGAAAAGATGGTGTAGCCAAATAGGAAAGACTGGAGCCACCGACTTAAAGAAGCTCTTTGGGCTCATAGAACAACCTACAAAACACCAATAGCGATGTCCCCTTACTGACTTGTGTTTGGTAAGGCATGTCACCTCCCAGTGGAAATAGAGCATTAGGCTTATTGGGTGGTCAAGATTATAACCTTGAGATGGAAAAAGCAGGTTTGGAGAGAAAACTTCAATTGCAACAACTTGTAGAGCTTAGACTTGAAGCTTATGAGAACTTTCGGATCTATAAGGAGAAAACTAAGTACTTTCATGATAATATGATTTCTAGGAAGGAGATTTCCATTGGCCAAAAAGTTTTATTGTTCAACTCCCGTCTTAAAATTATGACTGGAAAATTTCGATCAAAGTGGATTGTCCTTTTTGTTGTTACTAACATTTTTCCTCATGGTGCAGTGGAAATAAAAAGTGAAAACATCGAAAAGTGTTCAAAGTAAATGGACAACGCCTCAAGCTATTCCATGACAGCTATGTGCTTGAAGATGCTACCATAGAATAACTCTCCTTTGAAAATCCCCCTACACTGAAGTTTGAACAAGGAGCTCTCGTTGCTTACTCTTATTTTACATTTCTTACTTTCATTGAGGACAATGTGTAATTTAAGTGTGGGAGTATTATTTAGGATTTTATTTGTTATATTTCAAAAAATAAAAATAAAAATAAAAAAAGTAAAAATAAAAATGGACATTGCATTGCATGCTTTTTCATCAGATTTTATGGTTGTAAATGTTGAAAGTTTGTTTGGACTGTCATGATTGGATAGTATCTTTGCATTCTTGGTAAAATAAATTAGATTAAAATGCTAAATTGTGTATCATTTTGAATAAGTCATTAACCTTTGTGAGATTTTTTAGCCTTATTATGAATGGAATACATTTTTCCATCTTTTTTTCTTGTGTTATCTCATTCATGATTGCTAGTTACGTCGGAACTTGACTTGACTCTTGTCCGCATGCATATATGGAAATGATCTAGGCATTTGTTTCTTGATTAACCTACTAGCCAAATAAGCTTACCCTACAATTATCCATTTGTTTAAGCCCATTTAAGCATAATTATCAAATTCTCTGTTATATAGCTCATTACAAGCCTAAAAGTGAAAAACAATGTTTGCACTCAAAGTGTTTGAGTTACTGTTTACACTCAAATCACATCATGAAAGAATTTTATATCATGGGAGGACTCTATCACTTATGATGCATTATTTAGTTAACTTGTCCTCTTGTTTGTCTTGGTTGTGATAAAAAGCTATTCGTGATCACTTTATTATTTTTTTACAAACCCTTTTTATTATTTGCATTTTAATTTTATTATTTACATTTTGACTCTTGCTTGCTCTGTAGGCCATAACTTGAGCTCTAGATATCGGATTAGCACATACAAGCAGACGTTGTAAAGCTAAAAATTAGAGCTACAACTTTTATGTTGGAATAAAAGCCTAATGCCGAAATTTACTGTGATTAAATTGCAGATTTCGTAATTTGGACTTTTGTAATAATTTTAATTAGCAGGTCACTTGTTTTTAAACCCTAAACCCTAAAGCCCAATATCGAGTACTATATATTGACAGTTTTGTTTCTTTTCGAAAGACGAAATATTAGGAATCAAATTGCTACAAGAAATAAACAATTTTTATTTTAATTTCATGGAAGGCTAATTTTATAAGAGTAATCCACGAGTTCAGAGTTTCATCAACACCTTGAGATTCAGGTTATACTACCAATTTCAATTCATGATTATATTCTTGTTTATTTGATTATATTGATATTCTAATTGCTTAAATTGAATTTCAATAGGATCGATTAAATTTATTTGACTGAATTTGATTTCAGTTTCTAATTTAATTGAATTATAATTTTGCGACGCTTGATCGTTAATTGTAATATTTTGATGATTGTGATGCTTAATCCAATCAGAAAAACCGAATTCACATATGATTGATTACCCTTGTTTAATCAATTCTATAGTCAAATAAGAATAGAATCACAAATTATAAATTAAACTCATTGATAGAATATGTGATAGGTCAGAAACTCGAATAAGTGGATTAATCATTTTGTTCATCTATCAAATGAAAAATATAAAAAACCCCTTTTTAATTTCAACTTTCAATTCGGTTATTATTATTAAATCAGAAATCCTTGCGAAATGATTCGAGTTATTACGCCTATATAAATTTATCAATTGTATTTGACCTGTATGCGACAATTGATAAAATTGGCGCCGTTGTCGGGGACTCTTTAATAATAATATTAACCGATATTAACCTTGTTTTCAGGCGACTGTCTAAGATTGCTCCGAAATTTAGCCATAAAATCATAAATAAATCAAGGAATAGGACAACCGTATAAGGGACT
>NC_021160.2:18209263-18216847 GCF_000331145.2 Cicer arietinum | reverse complement strand
GTTTAGACCCTTTTTTGAATTTTTCATATTCTCCAAAAATTCCAAAAAAAAAAATTTGTGTTGCCTTTATTTGATTTTTATAAATTTTTTGTGGTTTTTTTTTTTTTTATATTTTTTGGATTTTATTTTATAGGATTTTCGATTTTTCACTTCAATTTTAGCGATAGGGACATTGTTGGAATTTTTAAAATTGTGCTTTTGCATTGCATTGTTATGATGATGCATGAATAGCGCTAGTTCTGTAAATCTGCAGTCTATTGAATCTGAAATAGATAGGACATTTCATTTACGTCGTAGACTTAATAGAGCTGCTAGTGTTAACGAGTCAGAGTTAGATAGTGAAAGTGACAACTTGCTGCAAAATATGGCTGATGCGAATAATAGAACCTTAAGACAACTTGTTGCACCTAATGTCAATTATAATGCATTATGTATCACATACCCTGAAGTTACTATACCATTTGAACTTAAATCTGGTTTAATACACTTACTTCCAAAGCTTAATGGTCTTGCAGGTGATGATCCCCACAAACACTTGAAGGAATTTCATGTTGTGTGTTCTACCATGAAGCCTCAAGGAGTCACAAAACACCACATTAAGTTGAGAGCTTTCCCATTTTCACTCCAAGATGCTGCCAAGGACTGGTTATACTATCTTCAACCAGGTTATGTTATAAGTTGGAATGATCTCAATATATTGTTTCTAGAAAAAAATTATTCCCTGCCTCAAGAGTTGCTTCAATCAGAAAAGAAATATGTGGCATCAGGCAGATTGATAGGGAATCATTACATGAGTATTGGGAGAGATTCAAGAAAATAGTATCTCGCCATCCTCATCACTAGATTTTTGAACAATTTCTCATCCAGTAATTTTATGAAGGCTTACTACCTATGGATATAAGCATTTTGGATGCTGCTAGTGGGGAAGCACTTGTCGATAAGACCCCAGAAGCGACAAATGATTTGATTGAGAACATGTCCATTAATTCTCAGCAGTTTACAACTAGAAGAAATTCAACAGTGTTGACAAGGGGTGTGAATGAAATTCAAGCTTCTTCCCACAAGAATTTAGAAGGCAGACTTGATGAGCTTACATCTTTAGTAAAAAAATTGGCAATAGGTAAAACTCAAGCTGGTCTGTGGTATTTGCACTTATCCAAAGCATCCTTCATATTCATGTCCTACATTGCAAGAAGATCAATTGTTTATGCTCCTCAAGCATATGCAGCAAATATATACAATCCACAAGCCAACTATGATCTGTCATCTAACAAATACAATCCTGATTGGAGAAACCATCCCAACTTGAGATAGGAGAATTCATCTGCACAACAGCAACCTAGGCAGCAGCACCAGCAAATTATTCATCAACAGTAAAACAATGCACCTTCATTAGAGGACCTCGTTAAGCAGATGGCAATCCAGAATTTCAAAATTCAATAAAGAACAGATTCTATCATTCAAAATGTGGAAACAAAGATTGGTCAGCTAGCCAATTCAATTAATCAATTGTAGACTCAGGGGTCAAATCAATTGCCTACATAGTCAATGGTAAATACAAATGCTCCCAATGTCAGTGCAATTAAATTGAGGTCTCAAAAAGCTTATGAAATACCAAAGGTACCTGAAACTGCAGTGAAAAACAACAAGGTTGCTGAGGACACTTTGATACATGAAACTGTTGATGTTGGGCAAAATATACTACTTCCTTTTCCTAAAAGGGCAGTAATGACTAAGAAAATGGACGAGGCATATAAGGACAAGGAGATCTTGGATACATTTAGGAAGGTGGAAGTGAACATTCCCTTCCTTGAAGCAATTAAAAAGATTCCAAAATATGTAAAATTTCTAAAAGATTTGTGCACATACAAGAGAAGGTTAAAAGGTAATGAAAGGGTAAACATGGGGCGAAATGTTTCGGCCCATAACTCAGAAATGCAAGGATCCAGCAACTTTTTCCATTCCATGTACCGTAGACAATAGTCAATTTGAAAATGCTATGTTAGATTTATGAGCTTCCATTAATTTTATGCCTACATATATTTTTAAATCTCTTGTTCTTGGACCTTTACAGAGTATAGGTGTTACCATTCAATTGGCGAACAGGAGCAATGCTCGTCCTATTGGACTTGTGGAGGATGTACTTGTTCGAGTTAATGAATTGATATTTCCTGCAGATTTTTGCATTCTTGACATGGAGGGAGAGAATAAGTCCAACAGGGCCCCTATCATCTTAGGCAGGCCATTCTTGAAAACTGCTAGAACAAAAAATGATGTGCATGCTGGAACTCTATCCATGGAATTTTGTGATAGCATTGTAAAATTTAACATCTTTGATGCTATGAAACACCCCATGGAAGAGCATTCTATTTTTCAAATTGAATTGCTTGCAGATTTGGTTGATGACACTTACCGCAATATGTTTGCTACTGATTTTCCTTCATTATCTGGTTTTGATGATACTTATAGTTGTGAATTATGTACAGATACTCATTGTGTTATGTGTGTGCTGAGATCAAAACTTCCTTGAAGGTATCATTGCGCTAATATTGATATTTCTACTAATATAATTGATTTTGCAGACTTAGCTTAGACCACTGGTGTTGTATCCTCCATTGAATAGCCACCGACTATAGAGCTTAAACAACTTCCTGAAAATTAGAAATATGCATATTTAGAAGGAAGTGACAAGTTACATGTGATTATTTCAGCCAAACTTGAAGATGAACAGAAAGAGAAGTTGTTGCAGATTTTGAGAAAACACAAGAAGGCAATCGGATTGACCTTGGCTGATATTTCTGGTATTAGTCCATCCATGTGTATGCATAGGATACTACTGAAGGATGGGGTAAAATCAGTCAAGCAGCCCCAAAGGCGACTTAACCCATGAATTCTGGATGTTGTAAAAAAGGAAGTGACAAAGCTCTTGCAAGCAGGCAATATATACCCATCTCTAACAGTCAATGGGTGAGTCCGGTGCAGTTAGTCCCTAAGAAAACTAGACTCACAGTGGTTAAAAATGAAAATAATGAACTTATCCCCACACGAGTGCCAAACAGCTGAAGGGTATGCATTGATTACATGAGACTAAACTTGGCAACTAGAAATGATCATTTTCCTTTACCATTCATTGACCAGATGCTTGAACGGTTGGCTGGTAAGTCACATTATTGTTTTCTTCATGGTTTTTTTGGTTATTTTCAAATCCATATTTCCCCAGAGGACCAAGAAAAGACCACGTGCACTTGCCCTTTCGGCACATTTGCCTATAGGAGGATGCCTTTTTGCCTATGCAATGCTCCTGACACTTTCCAACGCTGCATGATTAGTATTTTCTCTGACTTGATAGAAAATTATATTGAAGTTTTCATGGATGATTTTACTGTGTATGGTTCCTCATTTGATGCATGCTTGAACAATTTAGATAGAGTTTTGCATAGATGTATTGAAACTAACATTGTGTTGAATTATGAAAAATGTCATTTTATGGTTGAACGAGGCATAGTTTTGGTACATGTGATCTCTTAAAATGGGATAGAAGTGGATCCTGCCAAGATTGATGTGATTTCTAATTTGCCTTATCCATCTTGCATCCGCGAGATTTGTTCTTTTCTTCGTCATGCAGGTTTATACGGGCGCTTTATCAAGGATTTTAGCAAGATAGCTCTTTCGCTGTCAAATTTGCTGCAAAAAGATGTCAATTTCACCTTTGGTGACATATACAAGAAGGTGTTTCATTTCTTAAAGGCAGCACTGACCTATACTCCCATAATTCAGCCACCCAATTGGGCCCTCCATTTTGAAACTATGTGTGATGCATATAACTATGTAGTGGGAGCAGTCCTTGCACAAAGAGTTAGTAAGGTTGCCCATGTTATTTATTATGCTCCTAGGACTTTAGATTCTTCCCAGGCTAATTATACTACCACTGAAAAGGAACTTTTAACTATTGTTTTTGCATTTGATAAGTTTAGATCATATTTGCTAGGTTCGAAGGTAGTTGTTTTTACTGACCATGCAACTTTGAAGTTCTTGCTTAAGAAACCAGAAGCAAAACCAAGATTGATCTGGTGTATGTTGTTACTCCAAGAATTTGATTTAGAGATTAAAGATAAGAGTGGAGCTGAAAATTTGGTGGCAGATCATTTGAGTAGAATAGAAATGGATGAGCACCCCATCCCCATTCAAGATGACTTCCCTGATGAGCAGATGCTACAGTTGCGTGAGGTAACTCCTTGGTTTGTTGTTTAGTTAATTATCTAGTTGCTGAAATCTTTCCTGCAGATGCATCCTGAACACAAATACACAAACTTAAAAGTGATGCCAAATACTATGTGTGAGATGATCCATATCTATGGAAATTTTGTAGTGACCAGGTGATTAGGCGATGCGTTTCCCACCATGAGGCTCAATCCATTCTTCATTTTTGTCATGCCTCTAAAACTGGAGGACATTTTGGTCCTCAACAAACAGCAAGAAAAGTCTTAGACTCGGGTTTCTTTTGGACCACTTTGTTTAAATATGCTTCTGAGACATACAAAACTTGTGAACAGTGCCAAATAATAGGGACAACAATCACTCGTATGAGTGAGATGCCTCAACAACCTATGCTTTTCTGTCAAGTATTTGCTGTGTGGGGCATTGACTTTATGGACTCTTTTCCTGTATCTTTTGGTTTTGTCTATATTTTACTAGTTGTTGATTATGTTTTGAAGTGGGTGAAAGCAATACCCATTAGGACTAATGATTCTAAAGTTGTTTCAGGTTTTATCAGATCAAATATTTTTTGCAGGTTTGGAATACCTCGGGCCATCATAAGTAATCAAGGCACTCATTTTTGCAACCGCACCATGGACGCTTTTCTTCGGAAGTATGGGGTTGTGCACATAGTTTCCACACCTTATCATCTCCAGACTAATGGGCAAGCTAAAATCTCAAACATGGAAATCAAACATATCTTAGAAAAGATGGTGCAGCCAAACAGGAAAGACTGGAGCCACCAACTTGAAGAAGCTCTTTGGGGTCATAGAACAACCTACAAAACACCACTAGGGATGTCCCCTTACCGACTTGTGTTTGGTAAGGCATGTCACCTCCCAGTGGAAATAGAGCACCGTAATTATTTTGCGGTCAAGAATTGTAACCATGAGATGGAAAAAACAGGTTTGGAGAGAAAGCTTCAATTGCAACAACTTGAAGCAGGTTTGGAAAAAACAGGTTTCATTATAAGATGATTTCTAGGAAGGAATTTTCCTTTGGCCAAAAAGTTTTATTGTTCAACTCTCGTCTGAAAATTATGGCTTTGAAACTTCGATCGAAGAGGATTGACCCTTTTATTGTTACTAACATTTTTCCTCATGGTATAGTGGAAATAAAAAGTGAAAACACCGAGAAAGTGTTCAAAGTAAATGGACAACGCCTCAAGCTATTCCATGAGAGCTATGTGCTTGAAGATGCTACCATAGAAGAACTCTCATTGGAAAAGTCCACCTACACTGAAGTTTGAACAAGGAGCTTCGTTTCCTTACTCTTATTTTATATTTGTTACTTTCATTGAGAACAATGTGTAATTTAAGTGTGAGGATATTATTTAGGATTTTATTTGTTATATTTCAAATTTTATTATTTAGGATCTTATTTGTTTTATGATTTTATTTGTTATATTTCATAAAATAAAAGTAAAAAATAAAAAATAAAAAAAGTAAAAAATAAAAAATAAAGATGGACATTGCACTGCATGCTTTTTCATAAAATTTTATGGTTGTAAATGTTGAGAGTTTGTTTGGATTGGCGTGATTGGATAGTATCTTTGCATTCTTGGTAAAATAAATTGGATTAAAATGCTAAACTGTGTATCATTTGTGATAAGTCATTAACCTTTGTGAGATTTTTTAGCCTTATTATGAATGGAATACATTTTTCCATCTTTTTTTCTTGTGTTTTATCTCACTCATGATTGCTAGTGATGCCAGAACTTGACTTGACTCTTGTCCGCATGCATATATTGAAATGATCTAGGCATTTGTTTCTTGAATAAGCTACTAGCTAAATAAGCCTACCCTACAATTATCCATTTGTTTAATCCCCATTGAGCCTAATTATCTCATTCTTTATCATATAGCTCATTACAAGCTTAAAAGTGAAAAACAATGAATGACCCAATCTCGGGGGATAAAGGAGTCTTTCCTTAAATAAATGTAGGGGTGCTTAACTTGTTTTCTAAATTTGAGGTTTATAAAAAATAAAAATAAAAAAGAAGAAAAAATAAAGAGAAAACAAAAGAAAGAAAAAGAAAAATAAATTGAGGAAAAATGGTTGTGTTGTGAGCAAAGAGAGTGTGAAAATAAAAGTCAATGACAATTTGTTGAGTTACTTCTTAATGTTGTTTTTCTCTCTTAATCATTACTCTTTTATCCTCTTTGATTTTCAGCCCTAGTCTCCATAGGATTTTCTCATCTTTACCTTGGCCACGTTACAACCTCAATAAAGACCTTTTGATCATTATGTGCATGTGTTTCAAATATAGATTATAGAGGTTTGTCAAGACTATGGTAATGCTAGCTTTCATTATGTGCTTTGAGTGTAAACAGTAACCCAAACGATTTGAGTGTAAACACTTTGAGAGAATTTTATATCATGGGAGGACTCTGTCACTTATGATGCATTCTTTAGTTAACTTGTCCGCTTGTTTGTCTTGGTTGTGATAAAAAACTATTCATGATTGCCTTAAGTTAGAAATATTTTTGTTTTCTCTCTCACCACTTTGCCTTCATAAGAATATTTGTGATAGCGTTTCAGCAAGTGTACTGAATCGTTGCAAGTAATAATAAAACGGTAGTACCGAGTGTCGAACTCAAGGATTGCATTTTACTATTGAATTATATTTAGTTACTAAAATTGAACAAAAAGTTCCCAAGTTGATTGAAATAATAATTAAAATTGACAGCAGTAGTAAAATTGATCTTTTATAAATTGAGAAAAATGTCAGGGATGAGTTTCACTTCGAATCCAACCTTGGTGTCTAATTTGATCCTAGTTATTGAATTCCTTTATTGAATTATTACCGAATTCTCTTTATTATTCTTGCCCTAATGTCTTAGTGACATAACCTTTAATTCCAAAGTAACCCCTAATTCCTTAGTAGATTTAAGATTAGAATTAAGCGTTATCGTATAAAATTCTCTTGTAAATTATTGCTTTGCAAATAATTTAATTGGTTTCATGACCTGCACCTATGTCTAGACTACAAATTCATGAATTTCTCATCTCAAGCATTCGTAAAGTCCACTTCCGTTTCAAAATACAAATCGTAGAACATTTTAATGTTGATCAGGCAAATAAAAAGCATTAAGCACAGAGATGAGAAAAACAATTCAATAAACTCATTCATATAACTAGAAATCAAATTACAAAAATAAGGGTTTCATCTGGTTACACTCATCCCTAACAAATAGGGTTTAGTTACTCATGACAGAGATACCAAAGATAGAGATTAGAGAAGAATTACAAGAAGGATTCATGAATGATTCTTGATAAAACTGCTCCAATGATGTTAGAAACGACCGTCTTTTAGTTTCTATGCTA
>NC_021160.2:18207369-18208464 GCF_000331145.2 Cicer arietinum | reverse complement strand
CTACCATTTTTTTTTCATCTTTTCATTATGGAGATTCTCAGACATTGACAGAAGAACCAAGAAGATATATTTTGTTTTTCTTCTTTCTTCTTTCATTTTATTTTTCTTCTTTTTATTTTTTTTATTTTTATTTTTATTTTTTTCTTTTTCTGAGAATCACCACCCCCAAACTTAGAAAGTTGCTATTCCATGAGCAACCCCAAACTTATAATTTTATCAAGACAATAATTTTTTTCTACCTAACTCCAAGTAAGGTGATTTAATTAAAGTCATGTGTTTTTCTTGTAATGTGGCTAGTAACCGAAATAAAAGGGCAAGGCTCAAAAGGGCTAGCAAAGGGTAAAATTTTCATTGGGTAGTTAGAAAGGCTCAAACGACCAATAAAATTGCCTCAATGTATGCATAAATTACAAGTGATGCAAGTCAGAATTAGTGCAAGTTCTAGAGGGATAACACATGTCTGGATAATCACACAACAAAGAATTTAAGTGTTTAGGCTCAAAAGCTCACAGCTAGGATAATAAGAGAGAGTATGAACAATCAAAATAAAGCCAACATGCTTCTGAAAAGTTAAAATTGTATTTTTGAAAAATTGATGGCATATTAGCCTTCTACAACCATTTAGTAATCAAGAATGCATGCATTAGGAAGACTTGTCGACTTGAGCAATAACATAATCTAAGAAATGAAATTTAACTGGCAAAATCACAAACAGGAATTTTGAGATCAAGTGCAAGTCAATATGACTGTTTCATCATAGTACACATTTAACAAAAAAAAACATGAAGAAAAGAAAGTCAACATACACTGACATTAAACAGAAAACGAAGAAACGGAAAGAAACAGGACAAACAACAGAAAGAAAAGAAAATAAAGAAAGGAAAAAATTCAAAAACAAAAGAAAGAAAACTTCTCTAGTTTAGCAATTCACGGCTCCTCGTTTAGATCGTCTGCTCCTGTTTCGCTATGGTCGCCGGTATACTGGTGAGGTGTGAATAAATCAGCATAAAACATGCCTCCTGGTGTCTGTTGAGAGGACTTCAGGCGCGCGTTGACAATAACAAAGCGCTTGGGCGCGCGTTCTGTCATTTGGAG
>NC_021160.2:18206189-18206637 GCF_000331145.2 Cicer arietinum | reverse complement strand
CAATCACTATAGTTCGGCAGGCCAAAGATTTCATTGATGACTTGAGGTGTGAATGGTACTCTTTTTCCCCTCACGTAACTCACAAATTGGTCAAATGGGAATGGTTGGTCAGACTTTAGATCGGAAGCATTAGAGTAGAATTCCACAGCTGATGACTTGCTCGCTGTGGTGACAAATGTGGTCAGCTTCTCCAATCCTCTGGAAGCAATCATAGCCTGTATGTCAACAAATTCACCGTCTTCCAACTGAAAAAAAATTTCACTTACAAACTTGTGGACTGCTGGGAGTTTGGCATGGTATTCCTGTGTTGCCCTGGTCTTGAATAGGAATACATCGTGTTGTGGGGCGGAAGATGTAGTTGCAACCTTAGTTCATTTTGTTTTTTGTTGGGTTGCCATTCGATCCTGAAAAACAAGTAATCACCCCCAAGTTTCAGAATATTTCAAGT
>NC_021160.2:18202674-18206072 GCF_000331145.2 Cicer arietinum | reverse complement strand
CAAACAGTTGGAATGCAAGCATAATAATGGTTGTGACATTTTATCAAACATTTGGAATGCAAGCATAGTAATGGTTGTGACATTTTATCAAACAGTTGGAATGCAAGCATAATAATGATTGTGACATTTTATCAAACAGTTGGAATGCAAGCATAAAAATGATTGTGACATTTTATCAAACAGTTGGAATGCAAGCATAATAATGGTTGTGACATTTTATCAAACAGTTGGAATGCAAGCATAATAATGGTTGTGACATTTTATCAAACAGTTGGAATGCAAGCATAATAATGGTTGTGACATTTTATCAAACAGTTGGAATGCAAGCATAATAATGGTTGTGACATTTTATCAAACAGTTGGAATGCAAGCATAATAATGGTTGTGACATTTTATCAAACAGTTGGAATGCAAGCATAATAATGGTTGTGACATTTTATCAAACAGTTGGAATGCAAGCATAATAATGGTTGTGACATTTTATCAAACAGTTGGAATGCAAGCATAATAATGGTTGTGACATTTTATCAAACAGTTGGAATGCAAGCATAATAATGGTTGTGACATTTTATCAAACAGTTGGAATGCAAGCATAATAATGGTTGTGACATTTTATCAAACAGTTGGAATGCAAGCATAATAATGGTTGTGACATTTTATCAAACAGTTGGAATGCAAGCATAATAATGGTTGTGACATTTTATCAAACAGTTGGAATGCAAGCATAATAATGGTTGTGACATTTTATCAAACAGTTGGAATGCAAGCATAATAATGGTTGTGACATTTTATCAAACAGTTGGAATGCAAGCATAATAATGGTTGTGACATTTTATCAAACAGTTGGAATGCAAGCATAATAATGGTTGTGACATTTTATCAAACAGTTGGAATGCAAGCATAATAATGGTTGTGACATTTTATCAAACAGTTGGAATGCAAGCATAATAATGGTTGTGACATTTTATCAAACAGTTGGAATGCAAGCATAATAATGGTTGTGACATTTTATCAAACAGTTGGAATGCAAGCATAATAATGGTTGTGACATTTTATCAAACAGTTGGAATGCAAGCATAATAATGGTTGTGACATTTTATCAAACAGTTGGAATGCAAGCATAATAATGGTTGTGACATTTTATCAAACAGTTGGAATGCAAGCATAATAATGGTTGTGACATTTTATCAAACAGTTGGAATGCAAGCATAATAATGGTTGTGACATTTTATCAAACAGTTGGAATGCAAGCATAATAATGGTTGTGACATTTTATCAAACAGTTGGAATGCAAGCATAATAATGGTTGTGACATTTTATCAAACAGTTGGAATGCAAGCATAATAATGGTTGTGACATTTTATCAAACAGTTGGAATGCAAGCATAATAATGGTTGTGACATTTTATCAAACAGTTGGAATGCAAGCATAATAATGGTTGTGACATTTTATCAAACAGTTGGAATGCAAGCATAATAATGGTTGTGACATTTTATCAAACAGTTGGAATGCAAGCATAATAATGGTTGTGACATTTTATCAAACAGTTGGAATGCAAGCATAATAATGGTTGTGACATTTTATCAAACAGTTGGAATGCAAGCATAATAATGGTTGTGACATTTTATCAAACAGTTGGAATGCAAGCATAATAATGGTTGTGACATTTTATCAAACAGTTGGAATGCAAGCATAATAATGGTTGTGACATTTTATCAAACAGTTGGAATGCAAGCATAATAATGGTTGTGACATTTTATCAAACAGTTGGAATGCAAGCATAATAATGGTTGTGACATTTTATCAAACAGTTGGAATGCAAGCATAATAATGGTTGTGACATTTTATCAAACAGTTGGAATGCAAGCATAATAATGGTTGTGACATTTTATCAAACAGTTGGAATGCAAGCATAATAATGGTTGTGACATTTTATCAAACAGTTGGAATGCAAGCATAATAATGGTTGTGACATTTTATCAAACAGTTAGACATAATCCACCGCCACCAAAATATAAACTTTGTTATATGACGATGGGAATGGACCCATGAAATCAATACCCCACACATCGAACACTTCTACTTCTAATACAGGATTTTGCGGCATCTCATCCCGTTTTGAGATGTTACCGGTGCGCTGGCATCGATCGCATTTCTTCACATAGTTGAATGTATCTTTGAATAATGAAGGCCAGAACAACCCCGATTGTAGAACTCTTGCTGCAGTTCGGTCACCACTGAAATGACCCCCATACTCGGAGTCGTGGCAGTGCCACATTACCTTTTCTTGTTCCTCCTCGGGCACACATCTTCGCAACAGCCCATCCACTCCTCTTTTGTACAGAAAGGGTTCATCCCATACACATAGAATTGCATCGTGGATAAACTTCTTTCGTTGTTGGTAAGTGAAATCAGATGGGATTGTACCCCCCACCTTGAAATTAGCAAAGCCAGCAAACCAAGGTACCGTGGTAATGGCAAAGATGTGCTCATCATCAAATTGATCTCGAATCGGTCTGATGTCCTCATTCTCCTTAACCTTCTCCAATCGAGATAGGTGGTCAGCCACAGTGTTCTCTGACCCCCTTTTTATCCCGGATCTCAAGGTCAAATTCTTGTAGTAATATGATCCATCTAAGCAACCGTGGTTTTGATTCCTGCTTAGTAAACAAATACCTCAAGGCAGCATGATCAGTGTAAACAATAACTTTCGATCCTAATAAATAAGACCGAAATTTATCAAAAGCATAGACTACAGCTAATAATTCTTTTTCAGTTGTAGCATAATTGTGTTGTGCCTGATTTAAAACATGACTAGCATAGTAGATCACATGCAACATCTTGTCTTTTCTTTGTCCCAGAACTGCCCCAATAGCACTGTCACTTGCATCACACATGATTTCAAAAGGTAGTGACCAGTCAGGTGCAGTGATGATGGGGGCAGTTATCAGCTGGTTTTTCAAATTGTTAAAAGCATGCAAACAATCTTCATTGAATTTGAAAGGTGTGTCTTTCGCAAGTAAGTTTGTAAGTGGTTTTGCAATTTTTGAAAAATCTTTTATAAACCGTCTATAAAATCCAGCATGGCCTAAAAAGCTTCTAATGCCTTTCTCGTTGGTAGGGGGAAGTTTTTCAATCACTTCAACTTTGGCCTTGTCTACCTCGATCCCCTTGTGGGAGATTCGGTGGCCTAAAACAATTCCCTCCCTTACCATAAAATGACATTTCTCCCAATTTAGGACCAAGTTAGATTTTTCACACCTTTCTAATACAAGAGATAGATTAATCAAACAGTTATCAAAGGATGAGCCAAATACAGAAAAGTCGTCCATGAATACCTCAATATGTTTCTCAATCATATCAGAAAATATGGACATCATGCACCTTTGAAATGTGGC
>NC_021160.2:18200708-18202277 GCF_000331145.2 Cicer arietinum | reverse complement strand
CTTTTCATTTGTGATGACGGTCGTTCCGCCCTTTTTGGTACCACTTGGACGGGACTCACCCAAGAGCTATCTGAAATTGGGTATATGAGTCCGGCTTCTAGTAGCTTTACCACCTCTTTCCTGATTACTTCTTTCATTACCGGATTCAATCTCCTTTGGGGTTGTACTACCGGTTTGTGATTGTCTTCCATGAGGATTTTGTGCATACAAAAAGTCGGACTTATTCCCTTCAAGTCATCAATGGACCAACCGATAGCACCCTTGTGCTTCCGCAGAATTCTCAACAACTTATCTTCTTGTAACTTGCTTAAGCTTGCACTGATTATGGCTGGATTTTTTTCTTCTTCACCCAAGAATACATATTTCAAATGAAGAGACAGCTGCTTGAGTTCAATCAGTGGTGTTTTTTTCTCAGCGGATTTGTCTTCATTCCCTTTCAAGTCCTCCCACCTAGTAGGAAAACGGGAGGAGTAGGATGGTGATGCTTCTAACATGGCCCACACCTCCTTCATCTTTGGGTCTTCACTTTCTTGAACGACATCTTGGGGTAGACATAAAACTCTTTCTAATGGCAGGCTGGGTGTTTGATGCTTTATTTCTTCATTGACTATCTCATCTAAAATCTCGATTCGATTGCACCCTTCTCTTTCTTTTGAGTGTTCCATGGCTTTTAGAATGTTAAAAGTGACGGTTTCTTCATTTACTTTCAAGGTTAAGGTGCCATCTGCTACATCAATCATAGCTCTCCCTGTTGCCAAGAACGGTCTCCCCAAAATCAAAGGAATGTCGTTGTCTTCCTCCATATCTAGTACCACAAAATCTACTGGAAAAATGAACTTGTCCACTTTAACCAACACATCTTCCACCACTCCATAGGGGTGTTTCATCGAGCGGTCCGCAAACTATAACATCAGCTGTGTGTCCATGACTTTTTCAATGCCCAATTTTTTGTATATTGAAAGGGGCATAAGACTTACACTAACCCCAAGATCGCACAAAGCCTTCCCAAAAGTTCTATTTCCAATAGCGCACGGGATTGAGAAGCTTCCAGGGTCCTTGAGCTTCGGTGGCAACTTCCTTTGTAGTATAGCACTACACTCTTCAGTGAGCATAACTGTTTCACCGCCGATTTTTCTTTTTTTCGACAGAATATCCTTCATAAACTTAGCATATGTCGGCATCTGCTCCAGTGCTTCTGCAAAAGGGATGTTAATATGTAATTTTTTAAAAACATCAAGAAACTTACCAAATTGCTTTTCAGTTTCTTCCCTCCTTAATCTTTGAGGGAATGGAAGTCGAATTTCTGGTTTTGGCAGTGGTTCCCCTTTTTGTACCACGGGTTCTTCCTCCTTTTCAATAGCGATGCGCTCTTCAACCGATATTGGTGTGACCATTTCCTCCCGGTGAGTTGGAGTCAAGGTACTTCTACTCTGTTCGGCTTCAGGTGGTACTTGTTCTCTCACCTTGCCACTCCTCGTGGTCACTACATTAACATTGTTTCTTGGGTTCGGCACTGTGTCACTAGGCAGATTTCCAGACGTTCTTTGTGCCATTTGTTGAGCAAGTTGA
>NC_021160.2:18195454-18200071 GCF_000331145.2 Cicer arietinum | reverse complement strand
ACCCGTTCTAGTTCTTCTACCTCATTATCATCCAGTGCTTCACAGACTCCAGTTTTATGTGCTCCTCCACAAAGGTTACAACTAGTCTACTTTAGTAATTTGACAGGGTTGATGCCATGATCTCAATAATCTTTCGTGCTTCTGTTGCGGTTTTGTAATTCAAAGAACCACCGGCTGTGGCATCCAACATAATTCTAGTGCTTGGCCTCAAGCCATTACAGAATATTTGCATTTGGGCTGTGTCGTCATAAGCATGATTAGGACATCCGGCTAGTAAGTTTCTGAATCTCCTGTAAGTGTCACGAAGAGATTCCCCCTCTTTCTGTTTGTAACCGGTGATTTCTTGCCTCTTTCTAACGAACATGGCTGGGGGGAAATATTGTTCCAAGAACTTATCCTCAAGATCATCCCATGTGGTGATGCTGTCGGCGGGGAATGAAAGAAACCACTCCTTAGCATCATCTATCAAAGAGAATGGAAATAGCTTCAATTTCTTGGTTTCCTCAGATAAACCATCCACCTTCACTGTTTCACATAATTCAAAGAAGTTTGTGAGGTGTCTATTAGCGTCTTCGTTATGTCTACCGGCAAAATGAATTTCCCTCAACTCTCGGTATAGAGCAGGACTTATTTCAAACTTATTGACTGTAACCGGTTGGTGATGTTTCCTCAGATAAACCATCCACCTTCACTGTTTCACGTAATTCAAAGAAGTTTGTGAGGTGTCTATTAGCGTCTTCGTTATGTCTACCGGCAAAATGAATTTCCCTCAACTCTCGGTATAGAGCAGGACTTATTTCAAACTTATTGACTGTAACCGGTTGGTGATGAATGGGTAGTCGAGCACGATTTCTAATTCGATTCCCATATTCTCCAAGAGTACGTTCTGGTGGTGGTGGGTCGGCCATTTCAGTAAATATGACACAATCACCCAAAACCTCTTCTTCCACAACTAACTGTCTTTCCCTTTGTCTCCTTTCTCGAGCTGCCTTTCTATGTGCTTTTGCTGTTTTTTCAATTTCTGGATCAAAGATAAGTTCAGCTGAGGACTGGCCTCGCATACAAGGTTAGACAGATTGTGAGTAATGAAGAGTTTAAAATAAAGAAAAATAAATAATTAAGTAAAAACAAGCAATTTTGAAACAAATATTTATTTTTTTTTTAAATAAAATAAAAGAAGAAATTTTATTGCAGAGCAAAAAAATTCAATTCAGTAAATAAACTCAATTCAATAGTGATTTGGCAATCCCAGGCAACGGCGCCAAAAACTTGATAGCGTTTCAGCAAGTGTACTGAATCGTTGCAAGTAATAATAAAACGGTAGTAGCGAGTGTCGAACTCAAGGATTGCATTTTACTATTGAATTATATTTAGTTACTAAAATTGAACAAAAAGTTCCCAAGTTGATTGAAATAATAATTAAAATTGACAGCAGTAGTAAAATTGATCTTTTATAAATTGAGAAAAATGTCAGGGATGAGTTTCACTTCGAATCCAACCTTGGTGTCTAATTTGATCCTAGTTACTGAATTCCTTTATTGAATTATTACCGAATTCTCTTTATTATTCTTGCCCTAATGTCTTAGTGACAGAACCTTTAATTCCAAAGTAACCCCTAATTCCTTAGTAGATTTAAGATTAGAATTAAGCATTACCGTATAGAAATTCTCTTGTAAATTATTGCTTTGCAACTAATTTAATTGGTTTCATGACCTGCACCTATGTCTAGACTACAAATTCATGAATTTCTCATCTCAAGCATTCGTAAAGTCCACTTCCGTTTCAAAATACAAATCGTAGAACATTTTAATGTTGATCAAGCAATAAAAAGCATTAAGCACAGAGATGAGAAAAACAATTCAATAAACTAAAAATCTGCGTTTTTATGGTTTTTGGTGCGCGTCGGGCGCCCCAGGCGCGGAAAAACGCCCTCCAGGCGCGTGTTGGCAGAGTCCAATCCTGCGAAATGCGCTCCATGACGCGCTCCAGGCGCATTTCATATGATGTCTGATGTATTTTGCATTTTTCTCATCTTTTGCGTCTGAATTTGGTCCCGGTGTCTTCATGAAAGTTGTAGATATGGATCTTAGCTTTCATTAGCACTTGGAGTGACACTAATTGGACATCTAGAACTCCAGATATGGCTGAAATACTCCACATATGTTAGGTTGATTTTTCACCAAAATTCAGCACTGTACTAAAACAAAACGCAATGTAAAATTACGACAAATTCCTACTTAATCAACGAAATAAAAACAAAAAACATTTTATTAACTCAAAGAATAAAAATCAACAAAATGTATCAAATAAATCCTTAATTTAACTGATGATTGAGGATAAATAAGACCAAAACAGTGGGAAAATATGCATATGATGAAGAGTCATCAATTTGCAATCGCATGCATTGCTTTGCTCAGAGTGCAAAGGTTTAAGTGTCGGCACATGTTTCTAGCATTTTAGTTTGGTATTTTAAAAGCTCTTTATAGCTTAGATTAATATTTTAAACTTGTTTCTAAACTTTGGGTCAAAATTGAATTATAATTTTATTATTTGCATTTTAATTTTACTAATTACATTTTGACTCTTGCACGCTCTATAGGCCATACCTTGAGCTCTAGATATCAGATTGGCGCATATGAGCAGGAGTTGAAAAGCTAAAAATCAGAGCTACAACTTTTGTGTTGGAATAAAAGCCCAATGTCGAACTTTACTGTGTCTAAATTGCAGATTTCGTAATCTGGACTTTTGTAATAATTTTAATTAGCGGGTCACTTGTTTTTAAACCCTAAACCCTAAAGCTCAATATCGAGTACTATATATTGGCATTTTTGTTTCTTTTCTAAAGAAGAAACATTAGGATTTAGATTGCTACAAGAAATAAACAATTTTTATTTTAATTTCATGGAAGGCTAATTTTATAAGATTAATCCACGAGTTCGGAGTTTCATAAACACCTTGAGATTCATGTTACACTGTCAATTTCGATTCATGATTATATTCTTGTTTATTTGATTATATTGATATTCTAATTTCTTAAATTGAATTTCAATAGGATCGATTAAATTTATTTGATAGAATTTGATTTCGGCTTTTAATTTAATTGAATTATAATTTTGCGACGTTTGATCGTTAATTGCAATATTTTGATGATTGTGATGCTTAATCCAATCAAAGAAACGGAATTCACATAGGATTGATCACACTTATTTGATCAATTCTATAGTCAAATAAGAATAGAATCACGAATTATAAATTAAACTCATTGATAGAATATGTGATAGGTCTGAAACTCGAATAAGTTGATTAATCGTTTTACTCGTCTGTTAAATCAAAAATCTAAAAAACACCTTTTCAATTTCAAATTTCAATTCAGTTATTATTATTATTATTATTATATCAGAAGTCCTTGCGAAACGATTCGAGTTATTACCATTATTTACATTTTATCAATTGTATTTGACCTGTATGCGACAGCGGATCAGTGCTCTGGTTGGGCCTGATGTTTTGTTTCCTCTTCCTGTTGGGTCTCCTCTTCCTATTGGGTCTTTTGTTGTGTTTTTAGTTGTTGTAATTGTCGTTGTTACTATTGTGCTCGCCTATCCTGCCTCTCCTGTTGCACTTCCTATTGCTCCTCAAGACGTTGAGCTTGTGCAGAAGCGGTTGGTCTAACACGACGACCCTCATCATTAGTAGTACCTGTTGTGACAAAATCCTAAATTAATATTTTGATAATAGCTAAACAAAGGGTAATTAAGACTTCTAATTATGATTCTAAGTGTTTTGGTATTTAACATGTGTATTTGAGTGTGTTAATCAAAGATAGTTACCAAGAATTACAAAGCAGATCATATTAAATTAAAGAACGCTAATTTAGAGAAATGAAGTACATTCTTGACAGATTTCTGGAAAACGAAGAACTTTCTCCAAATCTATAAATTAACAAGAATGATCATATTCTTAAAGAAAATATTAGATCCAGGTATTGCAATCCATTCTAGAATTCCACCAGAAATATACAAGGATTATTCCAACGCAAGAATCAATTCAAGATTCGAAGGCCAAAGACTATACTTCAAAAATTCATAAAGCAAGTTCATTATCCAAGTTAAGCAAGCTAAAGTACAAGGCTAACGGGATGGAAATGACACTTTTGTTATACTTTCAAACAGACTTGCACACGTGATTCAAGGCATAGGATCACTTCAGAAAAATCGAATATCGTTCTTGGTTTAACAAGAATATTCTTGCTTTATGGCTGATCTTATCCACTCACTTACTCATGACATCTGGACCATTTCCAACGACCAAATGAGTTGTCATAAGCCTTCTTGAAGACTATAAATAAATCCTCAAGATGAAGAACAGATCAGAGCTTCAAGTGCAAAGCAATACATCACTCATTCAATCATTCTTGAATCTTCTTGAGCTTCTCAATCATTTCCAAGTTTCTGTTATGTTCTTAGTTTGATATTATAATCAGTTTTCACTAAGTTCTAAAATCTATAACCTATTCTTAAACACGAGTTGAGCATACGTAGATTCTAACAATCTCATAAATCATTACTTTGTAACTCAAGGCTATATTGTTGACATAGCTTGAGTAGTGTGTAAAAATCT
>NC_021160.2:18174275-18195444 GCF_000331145.2 Cicer arietinum | reverse complement strand
ACTTGTCGAAATCATTTCTAGGTAGAAAGGTGGTACTTTGTAACATATCAAGATTGATTTGTAAAAGCTGTGTGAAAAACAACCAAGGACGATCTTGTTTTGAGCACTTATTGGAAAATCTCGCAATTGTGAGGACTGGACGTAACCCGTGTTGGGTGAACCAAGATATATCTTTGTGTGATATTTCTTCTCTTATCTCTATTTACTTTTTATCTTCTAATCATTTTTTTTATATAGATAAGTTAATATTGCTATTTTTTACGAACCAAGAACGTTCTTTATTTGTAACCAAGATCAATCTTGAGTTAAATATTTTAATTTTAACAGGAATTTAAAAATAAAAAAGGCAATTATAATTCAAACTTCATTCCTTATAATTGACATTGTTACTTCAATTAGCATCAAAGCCAGACTCTAAGGAGTAAAACCAAAAAAGTGTTAGAGAAAAAGATTCAGGAAGAAAATGTCAAAAGCCAAATACATTGCTGAAGGAAGGTCATCAAATAGACCACCTTAATTTGATGGCTCGGATTATTATTTCTAGAAAGCAAAATCGAATTGTTTCTAAAGTGACAAGACACATGTATGTGGTGCATTATTACAGATGGAGATTTCATACCAAGAGTAGATCAAACCGATTCGACATCTGTTGAAAAGAAAGAAGCATATTGGACAACAGATGAAAAATCTAAGGTACTTCTAAACTCAAAAGCTCAATTATTTTTATCATGTGCTTTAAGCAGGGAAGAAAGTGAAAGAATAGATGAATGTGATATGACAAAGAAAGTATGGGACACATTGCACACTCACCATGAATGAACAAGCCATTAAGGAGACAAGAATAGACATTGGCATACAAAAGTTCGAATTATTTGAAATGAATGAAGAGAGACAATCAATGAAATGTACTCAAAATTCAGTACCATATTGAATGAAATGCATTCTCTTGGCAAAGTTGATTCCGTACAAGACAGGTAAGAAAGATCACGAGATGTCTTCCAATCATATGGAGACCAATGGTGACAGCTATAAGTCAAGCCAATAATCTAGAGGTATTAGGCTTGGAAGAATTTATTGGAACTCTAAGGGCACATGAAGTGATGCTACAAGAGGATAAACCAGTAAAGAAAGGCAAGGTAATAACCTTGAAGGCATCTCAGAATTCATAAAGCACGTCACCACAATCACATGAGAAAAATGAATCAGAAGATAGTCAAGAAGATCAACATTCTATACTTCCCCATTATGCCAGTCACGAATTCGTGTCTGATAATGACGTTTTAGTCTTTTATCATCTTCTTCACTGCAAAAAGTTGAATTTGTCCCACCTGATAATCCATCACATGATTGATGCAACCAACAAGGATTACAAGAGAAACATTGTCCCATATGGTATGGTTTTCTCCAAAATCTTCAGATATTTCAATATCCCTTTGATGACAGAATCCTATCACATTAAGATATCAAAACTTTCATCAAAGAACATTTCACACATGAAACAAATTCCTTCCATTCCACCCTCACTTAAAGCTACATTCACTCAACCTAGCACTAAAAGAAAAAGGTTTTCCTGCACTTTTGCAATCAAAATCAATGTTGAGCAACCCTCCCATCAAGAACGTTCTCCCCCTCAACAAAATGTTAAAGAACATTCTCCACCTCTTACTATTCCACAAATTTTGAATCCGCTCCTAGATCAGGTATCCCTTGTAGTTCCTAACTCTCAAACTAATATTAATCCTATGTTACAAAGTCATTTATGTCCTCTACTTCAAACACAACACAACTATTTGATGTCTCCAGCTTTCGTGTCACCACAAAAAATCAAGTTCCTCTATTTTTGGAATAAGCCAATATCTGGTTTTTCCAGATTCATACATTAGTAGTTCATTAGTGTCTCACCATTCCGCTCTTACAAACTCTCTTCCTCACATTAGCACTTCATTTGCCACTTTGTCCATATTTTGTAACACTACAGCACCCTCTCACCATACCCCTATATCCACTCCTATTGAGGATGATCAGCGCCCATTCAAAATGACAAAAATGGAAAGAGAAACATCAAGGACCTACAAGGAAATCCCCAGAATACTTGTTGCTCTTCAGACTGTCATTGCTAGACAAACACATGAGGACAAAGAGCAAGCAATTTTGAGGGTTGGATGGCTAACCAACATTCTCCAAAGCTCGACCTTGAGCCTCCTATGCCTAATCCTCCTCCAGTTTTTCCAGAAATGCTCCTACGCTCATTTGTAACCAAGATCAATCTTGAGTTAAATGTTTTAGTTTTAACAATATTTTTTTTATAAAAAAAAGGCAATTAGAATTCAAACCCCATTCCTTATAATTGACATTGTTACTCCAGTACCCTAATCATTAGCAGTATCATTAATTATAACTCGACATACTCTATCACTAAATTAGTGTGCACCATTTCTGCATAATCATATAATAACCAAAATCAAAATACAATCAAATATGCTGCGACACAATATAGGTTCACTTACGCAAACTGAGTTCACGTACGCAAAGTCCGTCTACGTAGAACCTACGTAAACTCAGTTTGCATATGTGAACTAATTTCATGTAACGTAGATGGAATTTTCGTACGCAAACTGAGTTCACGTAGGTTTCTGAGCTTGCGTAAAAAACCAGCTTCATGAAAAACAAGAACAACTACATGTTGTAAAAAAAACTACAACAAAAACAACAAGATTGATGCAAACCTAGTGTAAGATGAGTATGATTGAAGATGTTGAAGTTGTTAAATATGGAGGAAGAAGGAGAAAGAGGTGTTAGAGAAAAGGATGAATATGAATGTGAGGTAAAAGATGAAGATGAAGATAAAAAGAGATGTTATGGTTGAAGATGAAGATAGGATGAGAGATTAGGGTTAATAATGTTATAAATAGGCAATGACATTTTAAGTATCTTGTTTTTATAAAAAAAATTGAAGGGTGTGGCTAGCAAAAATGAGGGTATGAGTAACAAAATTTAGAGAATAAGAAGAAGAAAAAGAAAACTGAGAAAAAATAAAAATTAAATTTAGTAGATGAAGATAAAAAAAAAAAAAAATTAATTTTTTGATCATTTTAATTTGTGTTTATCTACCTACCTGGTAATAAAAGATTGAGTTAAAGGTAATTTAAAATCAAGGACTAAACCAAAACTAAAAGCAGTCTGCACATTTAAATATCAAATTGAAGGTTTACTAAAACTTTTTTTTATGGTAATCTGATGGTTTAAACTGATGGTTTACTAAATCTTTTCTTGAAGTATTTTTATTTTTTAGGCTAAATAACACATGTGGTCCCTTAACTTAATTTCAATTAAGGTTTTAATTATTATCTTTTTTTTTTCTTTCTGATTTAGTCCTTTATTTTAATTTTAAGTGACAATTTAATCTTTTATGTTTTAAAATGTCAACAATGTTATTCTTTTTTTTTTTACAAAAATTCATCAAAATTTTTAAACAAAACCCATAAAATTAATTATATTCTTCAATATAATACAAATTTCATCAAATTTTTAACTCAAATATTTAAATAAACTCATATTTTCATTCTTTATTTGATGTTGTTAAAGATAAAAATATGAGTTTATTTAAATATTTAAATTATGAATTTGATGAAATTGCATTATATTGAGGATGATAATTAATTTTATGGAGTTTGTTTGAAATTTTTGCAAAAAAAAAAATATATATAACATTATTGATATTTCAAAACATAAAAAATTAAATTATTATTTAAAATTAAAATAAAGTATTAAATTAAAAAAAAAAAAATAACTAAAATATTAATTAAAATTAAATTAAAGAGTCACAGATATTTTTTTTATACAAGAGATGATATTTAAAGTACCGTTATTAATATAGAAAAACCTGTTAACCTGTGAGGAAGAACCCAAATTTCAACGCTGTTTCACGGGTTGCCATAATCAAATCATTCACAACACATCACCTAATACATAAAAGAATATAAATCAGCAATTGAAATGACAGTTCAACAGTACTTGATTTGCGGCAGCCAAGGTCCACTTTGAGAGCTGTAAATATTTTGTTTTGTTGAGTTAATTAAAAATATAATTTAATTATCATTTTAATCTTTTATTTTTATGTATTTGTAAAATAGTTTTTTTTTAATTCAATACTTTTATTTCCTCTTTTAAATTTTTAACTAATATATTATATAATTTTATGATATAAATTTATCTAGATGAATTAATAATTTATATATTATTAATTAAATTATAAAAATAAATAATTTTAGAAGTTTAATATAAAGTTATTAAAAATTTTTTTTTTAATTTTATAGATATTAATCATTTAACATCATCATAATATATATCACATTTAAAATTTCTCACATGGTAATTTTTTAGTTAAGAAATTTAGGAATAGCCTAAAATTGTATTTTAAAATAAATGACCAATTTCGTTAAATAGTAAAAATAAGGAAACTAAAATTATAAATAATATTTATTTTTTTATGAAAATCAATTGTAGATACTTCCTCCTTGCCAAAATAAATGTAACATTTGTAAAAAATGTCTTAAAAAATTGCATTAAAAAGATTATCACTTTTAGTTTTGCATGTAATTTTAATTATTTTTTATTGTATTCTTTAATTAATATAATATAAATCATTTTTAAATTATTATTCTTCACTTTATATTTATGATAATAATTAATAAAAATAAAATTATCGTTTTTTTCTTTTATTTATTATCTCTTTTTTAATCTATGTAAAATAGTCATTGAAACTGTTATCTTAAAATAGAGAGTAAATAAATATTTTTTAGTTAATTTAGCAATTGGATTTTTGCCGCATAATTAAACTTAACCAAGTGAAGGGTGCTAACATCAAAGTACTTACTTGTCTTTGAGTTCCCTTAGTTTAGAAGCTTAGATCAAAAAACTTTGACTCAAATGTTTTTTTTTCTCCTATATTGTTTAAAATTATTTTTTTTTTTTATATCTAAAATTGAGATTAATTCTGATTTATAATTTGTAAGATTTGTTGGTTCTCTTCCATTTTTTATGAAGTTGGACTACATTAATGCTTCGGTAGTAACATGACCAACTGAATTAAATAACATCAAACCTATATCATTAATCAATATTTATTTTATTGTTTTTTATTTGACAAAGCTTAACGAATATCTTTATTAATAAAACATAAAAAAAATATTACTAAGAAAAAAAGAAGAATATTAAACTTAATTATATTATATTAAATTCAGTTGTGTATCATTATTGACGCATTTTTATTGAGTTTGTCACATCATAAAAAAATAGAAAAGTATCAACAAAATTTTACAAATTATAAAATAGAGGCCAAAAATTCAATTTAAAAAAATTAAAAATTAATTTTAAGTCAAAAATATATTTAAATAAAAAATTTAAATAAGTTGAATCTTGAGTTTTATCACGTTAAAATAGGCCTCAAAATTCATAAAGTGATCATAGAAAAATATTTTTGTGGAATATAATTTAACTCTTTAACAAATAGATCATAAACCTTTTTTGCCTCAATTATATGAGCTATTGTGCAACGTGCCTATTGCCTTTCTTTATTTTCACCGCTGGCTAGGTCCAAAAGCGAAAAAAATGACCTAACATGCATCAATGTTTTCATGTCTGAGATACATGTACACAACAACAATTTTACATGATCGTTCTGATCAAGTTGCTATCAAGTACCAACAAATCACCGAAAAAGTAGTGCATTTATTATTTTCACATAATTTGCCTCCATTTTATTTTTTTCAGTTTGAGTATAAAAATATATTTGATTAATATAAAATGAAGTAAAAGTATATTCTTAATTAATATTTTATTAAAAGATAATAAGAATAAAAATAAAAATAAAAATAATATAAAGTCGAACATATTAAGGAAGATGACTTCTCAAATCTAAAAGATGTGAATAGATGTCAAGTACACATCGAACAAAAATGGTTTCAAAACATTTTTCTCAAATTAAAATTTATACTTATTGAAATTATTAATAGAGAAACAATGAAATTGATTGTAAAACACTTAACTAATATAATAAAAAATTATTGTCTTAATCTTCTAATTGAAAAGAGAACTTCAATTAGACAATTAACAAATATCAATTAAACAACTAAACAACTAAACATAAGTTAAAATTTTACAATTTCAATGAAAGCTATATGAAAATAATAATAACAAGAACCAAATAGTCAATTACAAAAGTATGCAATTTCAAAGACAAGTCAATTAAAATTATGCAGCACTATCAAGATATCAAATTTTACCTAAGTATCAAAACTAATTAGATAAAATCATATTCCAATTCAAACAATTCTATACAAAACAAAATTTCAATTGACTCAACTCACTTAAAAAATTTCAATCAATTAAAGAAAATACTTTTTGCACATTAATCAATCAAATTTCTTTATCACAAGTTCAAGAATTAATATGCAAGAAATTGTCCAAGAACAAAAAATTTCTTAATCAATATTAACAATTGCATTAACAAAGATTAAACGGATAAGAGTAAGAAAAATCGACACTGGGATTTATTCTAATTTAGGCACCTCGACATCGGTTGTGGCCTACTCCACTCCCTTCACAACTTTGAATCTTTAATTTGATGTAGCACACACTTCAACCTTAAAGACTTCAACACCTTGAATCTTGAACTCCTATGAGCGATGCCACCTTCAACCTTCAGGATCAATGGAAACCTAAAAACCTAGAATCCCCAAGTCTAGATGAAAAGAATTTCCTTCAAAATCAGTTTGCTATTGATTCCAAATCAAGTTCTGATAAACTTAGTACACTCACAAACAATATTCCTATTTTAGTTTCTCACAAAGAAATCAAGCACGTCAAAGAGATTGGAAGTTTTGAGAAAATATTCGCGATGAATGAGATATTGAGAGAAAATTGTGATGTTTCATGAATGAGAATAATGTTTTAATATGTGGTAATGTGGGAACAATCTGATGCCCAAAAATCAGAAGAAAAGAAAATGTCTATCTCACATTAGTATGTTAATTCAAATCAACATAAATCCAATTCTAAGTAATTTTAATTAGATGATTAAAATCAACCTATAATGTGAGATTTTGAGACAATGTGATTCAAATCACATTGACAATGTTACATGGTAATTGGAATCAACTTAAATCCAATTCAAATTCAAATGATTTAAATTAGCTAAATTGGGTGATTCGAATTAGCCTAAAATGTGATTTGAATCACATCATTTTGTTTTGTTCAAAAACTTCAAAATTTGTTGGTGATTTGATCAACTTAAATTCCAATTCAAATCATTTGAATCACATAAGCAAAATATGTGAAATTTGTAATTTTAATGCATTTTTAAAATGCTAATTTTCTCATATCCTAATATGTGAAAGATTATTAAGAGAAATTAATTTACATCATCTAAACTAAACATAATTTTGTCATCACTCAAAATAAATTAAGTCAAAACTTAAGAGATCAAACACTCACAAAACGCTACTTAAAGTACGTAGTTTATAAAAAAAACGCTATAAGCTTGGAAAAATGTTATAGGCTGGTAAGAAAAAAAAATTGTTACCAAACAAAGTTATAAGCAAAAACGCTATAAGAATGCTACTATAAGCATGTTTTTAGGCATTGTCAAATAGACCTTATATATGGGAGTTTAGGATGGGTGAGGACGGGTTTAGAAAAAAAGGAGGAAGTAGAAGTAAGGAACATATTTGGGAGGAAGAGTTTCTAAGGAGTTTATTTTTCTTTATAATACAAAATCTCGTAATTTGAGATAACTAAAAAAATGTAATTTTAGAGGGTTTTGCAGAGTATAGATAAATTCCTCAAATCATTTCAAAATTTGTTTTAATACTCTAAAAATTTAAAATTAATAAATCATAAATATTGTTTTTACAAAATATTAAAAGTGAAAAATTTCTCTCTATTTCCCCCCACCCCCAAAGTCCTCCCATCACATATACACATAGATACCTATAAAGAAATAATAAAAGTGAGATAATTTTATGAGATAGCAATGTACATTATCCATGTCAAAATAATTTTGAACTTTTTGAATAAAAAAAATGTTTCATAATAAACAAGACTTAAAAATAGAGTTTTTTGTGGATGATGGCAACGACGCTCAAAAGACAACTAAAAATATTATTGAATTGTTCATTATTGCATAAGTGAATAGTTATTTTGAATTCTTTTAGTGATACTTTTTTTTTTATATCTTTAACATATGAGTTAAAATATTGTTAACTTATCTAAAGTTGTATCGTATCCTAAATTTCAAAAATAATTCACATATATGTATTGTACTATATCGCATCAGCACTCATACTATGTATCTGGGCTTCATAGATCCTTATACTTATAAAGAGTTTCTCAATGATGTCATATCAAAACTCTTGACAATCATTCATACTCAGGTCCGAAGGATAGAAGTAGGCTATGTCATCCGACAGGGCCTATGGCGTAACCTATTTAAGACTGAATTTGACCCGACTTGTTTAATAAAAATATTAAACTTAGACTTTTTAAAAAAGTCTATTTATCTAAATAGGTCAAATTTAAGTTTTTCAAAAAGTCTATTAAGTCTGATAAATCGGTTTGTTTATGTAATTGAGTTTTTATTTATTTGTTTTGCTATTTCAATTGATTTATGTTAGACTTAAAGTGTATTGTGGTTGAATTTGACAGGTTGTTTACTTATATAAAATCTTTAATCTTGTTATAATGTTTCTTGCCTTAAGATTTACAACCTATTTGGTTGTATTATTATTTTTAATTTCAATTGCCCTATTACATACATCAAATTAACTGATGACTTATATTTAGTATATAGTTGTAGATTGATAAGTCTTTTGACCTTTAGCCTATTCAATATAATTGTATTTAAAAGTTTTGATATGAGAAAATAGGCTTTAAATAAGTTTTCAAGTCATGATAGACTTTTAAAAAGATTATATCAAACTTCAAAAAATCGTCTATAATGAATAATTAGTCGAGACTCAGACTTCAAAATTTTAAAATAGATCACCAACACTTGATTTAACCCAACTCATTTTCAACCCTAGATTTAATATATAGTTTTTTTTAATGAAAAAATAATATTATATTAATAAAAAAAATAAAACACTATTACAAAAATAAGATAGCAAAAAGACTATACTAAGTCAAGATCTACATAAGATCCAAGATTTTTTTTATAAAGACAACTACAAATTGTTTTATATATTAAAAACAATACTGATTTTTAAAATAGACTCTAATATCAAATTAAAATTGGAGTTAATTTAATTTTACAAAATAAAAAATTTGAGATATACGCAATTTTCAAACATTTTTTAAGATATATCACATCAAAGATGCGACTCTCTCACTATATCTATACTAATTGAAATTGTCTTTTAAAAAACCCAACAAATTGTATATCAATCCTGTTGACAAATATACTCACATAAAATAATAGCCAAAATGTTAAAAATCAAAATAGTAGGTGCATCTGTTTCTCTCCATAGTACATACTATATTATTAACCTGTTCCTTATGAAATTTATTTAATTTCGATGACACATCTACACCTATTTTTTAATCATGTGTAATATATGATAGATCACATGCAAAAATATGATTAGTCAGTTAAATAGAGATTTAATTTAAATAAAAAATATGACTAACTCAACTATATAATTAATTATAATTTTTAACATAATTTAAATTAATTATTTTTTAATTAAATTAACCATATTTATACACACAATAATTATCTGGACGCCGCATATCTAAAAAATTATTTCCATGAAACATTTATGAATCCAAAACCCGTGTTATTAGATTCTAATAAATGTCCCTGTCTCCAACCAAACTTCCTTATTTAAAGAACTCAGATTCTCTATTTTTTTCACCTTTCTAACACATTTCATGGCTTCATGGCTCCCTTATGTCATAAACTCTTCCTCCTTCTTTTTCCACTCCTCTTCTCACTCACTCTATCTCTCAACACAAACACTTCCACAACCACAACATTAAATCCCAAACTCACTTCCTTAAAATCTTTTTGCACAACAACACCATACCCAAAACTTTGTTTCAACTCATTAAAACTATCCATTTCAATAAACATAAATCCAAACATCATAAGCTACCTCCTTCAATCACTTCAAGTAGCAATATCAGAAACTACAAAGCTCTCTAATCTTTTCCACAATGTTGGTCACACAAACATCATAGAAAACCAAAAAGGTTCAATCCAAGATTGCAAGGAACTTCATCAATCCACTTTGGTTTCATTGAAAAGATCATTATCTGGAATTCGTTCTGAAAACAAAAGAAAGATAGCTGATGCTAGAACATACTTAAGTGCAGCACTTACCAACAAAAACACATGTTTAGAAGGACTTGATTCTGCTTCTGGTAACCTTAAACAAGATCTTGTAAATTCTGTTATTGATACTTACAAACATGTAAGTAATTCTCTTTCTATGCTCTCTAAACCTGGATTGGTAGCTCCAAATCAAAAGGGTCATAAGAATCAAATGAATGATCCAAAATGGTTTTCAAAAAATGGTATTTTGAAAACTTTAGATTTGGATGATTATGACCCAAATGAAGTGCTTGTTGTGGCTGCAGATGGAACTGGAAACTTTAGCACAATCAATGATGCTTTAAACTTTGCTCCAAATAATAGCATGATTAGGATAGTGATTTATGTGAAAGAAGGTGTTTATGATGAAAATGTTGAAATACCAAGTTATAAGAGTAACATTGTTATGCTTGGTGATGGAAGTGATGCTACTGTCATCACTGGGAACAGAAGTGTTGTTGATGGATGGACCACTTTCAGATCTGCAACTTTAGGTGAAGTGTTTTTAGCCTTTTTCTTGGTTTGTCTTTACTCTCTTGGATATTTCTGTCATTTGTCTTTTAAAAATTCTCAAGTGGTAACTCGTGCAATAGATTCTAGAGTAGTATATCAAAATTATCAAGGAATAATTTATTGTGTGTTTGATTTTACCATACTGACTTTTACAATTGATTATTTGCCTTAGATCAAATGTGATTTTAATAAAATATAGATGTTTTCTATTATCAAATATAGTTAATTTTAATTCCAAACCTAAAACTGTATGCAGTGTTTTCTGATCCAAATTTAAAGCAGATTTATTATTTTTATAATTCAAGTTTTAAATTTAGACTATCTAATATTTTGATCGAACAACTAGAAAAGCATTGGCTAAAGGACTTCATGCAATCTTGATCCATACATTGTGTATTGGATGAGGGTACTTTTACCGTACATTTGTAAATTGATTTGTTCGGATACTATCAAATCAATTGATCAATAGTTGAATGACGTGAATTTAATAAATTAGTTTGACCATGTTATAAATTTAACATCACCAAACTTTTAAATTTTGCTTTTCGGGTTTCTTTTGATATGTTATGAAAACTATTTATATAATTGTTTGGGATTATATTGCATAGACGAATGTATCTATATTATCTATTTAGATAAGTTTTGATGGTACCAATACACTTTTTTTGTTTTTAGAATACAGTTGAAGTTGTCATTGGTGAGACACAGTAAAACTTTGGAATTTTGTCATTTTGGATATTGAAATGTTAATTGAGTCAGATTCATTCATTTTTTTCAAAATGGCAACCACATGATAATTCTAATTTCTATTTTCAGCTGTATCTGGTGATGGTTTCCTTGCAAGAGACATAGCATTTGTGAACAGAGCAGGTCCAGAGAAACACCAAGCAGTAGCCTTAAGAGTAAACGCAGATTTAACAGCATTTTACAGGTGTGCAATTTATGGTTATCAAGACACACTTTATGTTCACTCATTTAGACAATTCTATAGAGAGTGTGACATTTATGGTACCATAGATTTCATATTTGGTAATGCAGCAGTAGTTTTACAAGAATGTAACATTATATCAAGAATGCCATTACCTGACCAATTTACTGTCATCACTGCACAATCAAGAGATAACCCAGATGAATACACAGGAATCTCAATCCAAAATTGTTCGATTTTAGCGACGGACGAACTTTATTCAAATTCTAGTAGAATCAAGAGTTACCTTGGAAGGCCATGGAGGGTTTATTCTAGAACTGTTTTTATTGAGTCTTATATTGATGACTTTATTGATCAAAAGGGTTGGACAAAATGGTCAAATGATCAAGATTTGGATACTTTGTTTTATGGTGAGTATGAGAATTATGGACCTGGTTCAAAGATTGATAATCGTGTTGAATGGGTTGGTTATCATTTAATGGATTATAACGATGCTTATAATTTCACTGTTTCAGAGTTTATTAGTGGTGATGAATGGCTTGAATATACTTCAGTTCCTTATGATGATGGGATTTGATATTAATTTAAGAGCTAGAGGATATAGCTAGTTTTGTTTGTTACATTTTATAGTAATGTTATTTGTGGCCTAATTAATGTAGTTGCCAGATTAACAATGTAAAAGAAAAATGTTTATGGCTAATTACATCAAGCACATGTGAGAATTCTTATTAGTTGCTTGTAACATTAATGTATGTATTTAACATGACTGGATGTGAACTCGACTTTAACAACTCTCATAATTTAGAGTTTGGTTGAGTTATGATACTCAACATCCAATCATTTAATTCGTGTCATTTTTTTTATATTTACTTATTATTTAAATAAATCAAAATTTTGAGTTTATTTTGTCTAATGAATTTCAGTCAATTTTTTTTTATCATTTTGAATGAGAGACACGTTGAAGTACACTATCACTTTTGGGAACACATCTTGTCATCTTATTCCTCTAACATCTTGTCATCTTTATCTTTCAAATTACCCTAAACCCAAATTTTACATACAAACACTGATTCTTCATCATTAGCACCACAAAGACCCAATAAATTGTTATATAATTTTGGGTTATGGTTTTGGATGATTTGAAAGATGAAAATAATGGTGGATAGAATGACTTTGAAGAAATGATTATTTTAAATTTTTTCTTTTTTAAAAAATTAATTAAAAATATTTTGGTTCAAGATATCTAGTTCGATTTGCAACATAAACATCATAAAATACACCTGAATGAGGACCAACTTTGATAAAGGATAATACTTTGGTTCAAAAAATCTAGTTGGACATAAATATTTTTTTTTAACGTAAACTAAAAACAGGATAATCACGTTAATGTTATGAAACACCTATTTAAAATAACTTAAAGGGCACATGGAGCAATTTTGCCTACTATTAAACTTAATTATAAAAATAAAAATAAAATTATCACACTTGTTCATTTTATACAAATTAAGAAAAAATTATAAAAGAAAGAAGAGACAAGTGTGTAAATGAACTATTTTTTAGCTAAATTTAATTAGTATTTTAAACGATGTCAAAACCAAAATAAAGATTTTTTAACATAGTGGGTGACTTTGTTAATTGTTATACACATCCCACTAATATTGCAATCAGAAATTTATGTAAAAAAATATTTTATAATATATTTACTATCTCAAATAAGATATATTGATTGTGGGTCTGTTTGGTAAGATATAAAAAATAGAAAATAATTTATAAAATATAATTTATGTATGGTAACATTCATTTATAAGTTTATAACTTGAAACATTTTTTGATAAGTTACTTAATTAGTGTATAGTTTATTATTTTTTCTTCCAATTCTACTTTTATTATAGTAACAAGAATCTTTTCTTACCACTATAATATATTTATAAATGATTTATGTAATTTAAAATTAAAAATAATTTTAATAATAATATTAAAGTAAATAATTTAAAATAATTTAGTTATTATAATTTAAAATAAATAAACTAGTTAAATAAAAAAAATATCAAATTAATAAATTTTAAATTAATAAAAAATATATTTTTTATTACTAATTTAAAAATATTTTAAGTATTAATTAATTAATTGATGTAAAATTTATTTTTAATTAAGATTTTTTTTTTTATATAATTTTATATTTTTAAACTAATATATCTGTTAATTTATTTTACCAAATACTCCAATTTAACAACTATCAATTATAAATTATAAACTATCAACTATTGTTTACAAGAGCTATAAACTAGCTTATCAATTATCACATAATTTTTACCAATTTGTATTTCTCCATAAAAATCCGATTATCACTACTTAAGAGTTATAGACATTGATCACCCACTCACTTTGATTTGCTTCAATTCTTCACAAGTTCTCTTATTTATAGAAGAGAACATGCCTTTTTGTTTTCAAGAAAGTAACTTAGTGAGCATTAATTGTTTGGTCCTCTTTATGATTGTTAGATACATCACAAGTGTACCTTCTTAAACTTCAATCCATTTGAATCAATACTTATATATTTAAATTGTGTTTCGATCCAACAAACATTTTCTACGTTTTTTTTAAAAGTGGTGATATTTTATCCAAGAGTGTGATGATATATGGCGATTCAAATTACATAAAAGGTGAAAAAGAAAGAGTTATATTTGTTAAATGAAGGTGTAATTCTACAGAGGATGATGAATACTTTAATTTGAAAATGGTGGGTTTCTTCAATTGAAGATTGCAAAGGATTCAAGAATTGAGTGTGTATTTAATTTTCTAGTATTAAGTGATAAGTGAATAATGGTGTGATTTTAAAGGCTATGAAATAAAATATATTTTCAAAAATCTTGTAATCATTCTACTAAGTTTAATAAAAAAGAAACTTTCATACAAGTTGTTTGAAAACGAAGTAGTCAAACCACTATAAATTTAAATGTCGAAAATGTGTGACGTTCATAATAAATCATTTTTAATCAATCTTGCATAATGTAAAATTTTGTCTTTGTGAAATTGCTCAATTCACGAATTGCATTGTTAGTAGAATTTTTTGTACATTTGTTGATTTTATTAGCATCATTTTTGTTATTAATTTGTGTTATGTTTTTGAAGTTTGATTGAATTCGGTTCAATTATAGTTGAAACATTTCACATGTTTTTTTTTGTACACATTCTCTTTTTAAGTCATCGTTCTGTTGTGAATTTTTGTTTTAATAAAAAAATTCACGGTAATAAAAAAAAACAGTTTTACAAAATAAAAAATATTTTCTACTTTTAAGAAACAAAAAACCTTTTTTGTAAATTTTTTTAACACAATTTTTTTGAAGTTTGAATTTTTGTATATTTCATTAACCAATTAGAATATTTCATTAATCACTAATATATATATATATATTCTATGTCTCATAATAATTGTCTTTTTTGCTATTTTTCTATTTTAAGTTAATTATTTTTCATTTTATAATACCAATACAATATTAATAATTTTTTCTATTAATATACATTTATTTATTGTATATCAAAAAGTTAAACTTCTTTAACCACTTATTTAAAATAAAACAGAGGGATATTGACCACTTATTTAAGATATATACATCTCATTAACCATTTAGAGTACATCACTTTTTTTGTAAATTTTTTAAATAATACAACTTTTTTTGAAGTTTATATTTTTGTAAAACAAATACAGATTTATGTCATTAATCAATTAGAATAATTCATTAACCACTAAATTATTTATCATTTTATAATATTAATACAACATTAATTACTTTTTTTTACTAATATACATTTATTTATTGTATCACAAGTCATTAAACTTCTTTAACCACTTATTTAAAATGAAACAGAAAGATATTGACCACTTATTTAAGATATACCTCATTAATCATTTAGAGTACCTCATCAATAACTAAAATGCAAAATATTAACAATTTTAGAGTACTTCCTTAACCATTAAAACAAAGTACTTTAAAATGATTAATGCGTATTTTAGTGGTTAATCAGATATATGTTAAATAAATTGTAATCGCATATATTTTTGGGGTTAATAAAATATTCTAAGTGGTTATATATTAACATAAACTTTTATATATATGTGTCACAAAAATATCTCTCAATTATTAAATAAAAAGTTAAAAAATATTGATATTTTTGTATACTATCATTTTTTAAAAATCTTTAACAAAAACGAATGAAAAGTCTTCAAATTAATTTTTGTTAGAAGTTATTTTTTCACAAAGAAGTTATAACTAGCAAGCTCTAATGAGAGTCTAAAATGACTCTATCGTGATGTGCATATAAATTAATTTTCTTTTGTACACTAAACTAATAATCATCTTTTTTTTTTGTTATATATTTTTTTTTACTTTTTTTTTTCCCTTCATCAACCAAATAAAGTGTAAAGAAGATAAGGATTAAGTTGCCTCAATTTAATTTTTTTAATGACTAAAAATTACATTAATTTTTCTCATAAACTAAATTGAATGTTTCAAGAACTAGAGTGTTTATTCTTCATGGGAAGCATTAATTGTTTGGTCTCTTTATGATAGTGAGATAAGTGTTAGGATAATTCTTATATGTTCTTAAATTTTCATCCACTTGAATTAATCAATACTTATAAATTTGAATTAGATATATGTATAAAAAAAATTTGTACTGAATATGGGAGAATTAAATCCTTTGAAATATTGAGCATTCCTAATTAATTTTACTTCATTTCTTCTTTATTAATCCCTGTTTCGTGCATTGCATTTTGTGCTGCACTCAAGAAATTATGCTACTGTTGGTCCAATTTTCTAGTATGTGAAACTTCTTATATGAACTGAACGTTGCGAGTTTCAAACATCTTCCTTAATCAACGCCAGTACAGAACACATTTAGCGTTGTCACTGATTTACGACCAATAGAAGTGTATATATTTGGAAAAGAAGTGAATAATAACAATGAATGAATGATATTAATTAACTGTTTGTAATTACCACTCATACACAAACATTTTAGTTTTGTGGATTACACCATACCAATGCCACGTGTATTGTCTATGTTTAATTATTCCCTTTTGGCAACTTCAATGTTTTGTCATGAAAGGTTATTAGAAGTTGGCATGAAAAATACGTACGGTTGAGAAACAAATTAAGAGCAGAACACGGCATGGTTCATGAATTCGTGAAGCTCATAACGAGCTCTTAAAAATAGAAATTAAGACCAAAAATGTCTCTCGACCACATTTTCTAGGTGCCTCTCTCACACAAACAACATATAAATATCTG
Organism: Cicer arietinum; assembly: GCF_000331145.2. Lineage (NCBI taxonomy): Eukaryota > Viridiplantae > Streptophyta > Magnoliopsida > Fabales > Fabaceae > Cicer > Cicer arietinum. The sequence continues at coordinate 18,178,343 of NC_021160.2, read as the reverse complement.
AAAGATGAAACGAAATTAATCAAAGGAGAAAGGGTTAATTACTAACAACGTTAACCAATTCAATTACCCTCTTCTCTCTTTCACTGTCCTTTTTTCCTTAAGTCTGAGGCAGAGGAAAACTTATCCCTCTGCCTTAGACCAAAAATGGCGTTCCAAGATTTCGATCTTGTATCAGAAAGGAGAAAAAGCGCCGCGAAACTGCACCTCAGGAAGAAGATTTTGGTCGGTGTAACTTCTGTCATTCTCCTTGCATGTGTTATAGCAGCAGCAACATTTGTTATTGTCAAAAGGTCAGGACCAGAAGATGAGAAACCCGTTCCAACTGCAGCATCTGAAGCCGCACGCGTCGATAAATACTCGAGGCTTGTGAAAATGTTGTGCAGCAGTTCAGAATACAAGGATAAATGTGAAACCACACTCACTGAGGCATTGAAAAAAGATCCTAAATTGTCAGAGCCAAAGGATCTTTTATTGGTTTCCATGATAATTGCTGATAATGAGATCAACAAAGCCTTCAACGAAACAGCAAACATGAAATTTGCTTCCGACGAAGAAAAGGGAGCTTATGACGATTGTAAACAGTTGTTTCAGGATGCTAAAGAAGAAATGGGATTCTCAATCACTGAAGTTGGTAATGTTGATGTTGGCAAAATTTCTTCAAAAGCACCTGAATTGAACAATTGGCTTAGTGCTGTTATGTCCTACCAACAAACTTGCATTGATGGTTTCCCTGAGGGTGAATTGAAGGAAAAATTGGAGAAGATGTTTGTTGAATCAAGAGAACTTGTCAGCAATTCACTTGCTGTTGTTTCACAGATTTCTTCAATCGTTAATGCTTTCCAAGGTGGATTCTCTGGATTCAAATTACCTTGGGATAAAACCGATGCACCTGCTCCCACTCCTGTTGTTCCTGGTGCACCTGCTGCCGATGTTGTTGGTGCTGCTCCTGCTGGTTCTCCTGGTGCTGCTCCTGTTGGTGCTCCCGGTGCTGCTCCAGTTTTAGCTTCTGGACCCGCTCCTGTTGGTGCTCCAGGTGCTGCCCCTGTTGCTTCTCCTCCTTCTTGGGCTACACCAGTTCTTGAGTTGCCTGGATCAACTGAGAAACCTACACCTAATGTCACCGTTGCTCAAGATGGTAGTGGAAACTTCAAAACCATCTCCGAAGCTTTGGCTGCTATTCCAACAACATACGAAGGAAGGTACGTCTCTTTTTAGTTATTTTTTTTTATTGATGTTTCAATTTGTGTTAACCATGATCATGCTAATTGCTAACTATATTTTCAAATGTGGACATGTAGGTATGTTGTTTATGTTAAGGAAGGAGTCTACGATGAGTTGGTGACTGTCACCAAGAAAATGGTCAACCTTACCATGTATGGTGATGGAGGTTCAAAGAGTATCGTCACTGGCAACAAAAACTTCGTTGATGGAGTCAGAACTTTCCAAACTGCCTCATTTGGTATGCACATATTAAAGATTAAAGATTTTGATATTATTTATAGTGCTTTAAGTATATATTCATTATTTTTCCATTCACCGTGCAGTGGTACTTGGAGATGGATTCGTGGGAAGAGACATGGGATTCAGAAACACAGCCGGTGCCGAAAAGCATCAAGCCGTGGCAGCCAGAATCCAAGCAGATCGTGCAGTGTTTGTGAGCTGTAACTTTGAAGGTTTCCAAGACACTCTATACGCACAAACTCACAGACAATTCTACCGTGACTGTATCATTTCCGGAACCATCGATTTCATCTTTGGTGACGCTTCCGCAGTTTTCCAAAACTGCGAAATGGTTATCAGGAAGCCACTTGACAACCAACAAAACATTGTTACTGCTCAAGGAAGAATTGACAAACAAGAAAACACTGGATTTGTCCTTCAAAAGTGTGTGATTAAGGGTGATGTTGCACTTCTTCCAACAACCAAGAACTACCTTGGAAGACCATGGAAGGAATATTCAAGGACCATCATCATGGAAACTGAAATTGGAGCTTTGATTCAACCTGATGGTTGGTTACCTTGGGAGGGTGATTTTGCACTAAACACATTGTACTATGGTGAGTTCAATAACAATGGTGCTGGTGCTAACACTAATGCTAGGGTTAAGTGGATTGGACGCAAAGATATTAATAGGGATGAGGCTATTACTTATACCGTGGATCCTTTCTTACAAGGGTCATGGATCAATGGTACTGGTGTTCCAGCTCAATTGGGCTTGTACAATTGATATGTATCTTCTAAATGTAGCACTTTGGTGTATACAACTTGAGTTCACTGCTTGAATCCATTCATATTCATATTTATTCTACAATTTTTTTTAATATCTATCTATACTATTACTAATAACATTAATTCAGAATAATAATATTACCGCATTAAATTACAAGAATTAATGCTACTCTATAAACTATTCTACATCCATCGTCCAAATTTAAATGATATTTTATCTATATCTTCTCCTTTTTTTAATTACACAAATAAATTTTCATATTGTAAGTGAAATTTATAATATTGTAACTTTAATCTTTTAATTGTAAATTTGTAACGTATTAAAATAAACATTCAAAAATGTAAATCATTAAGTAATAATTAATTTTTAAAACTGTTACTGTTACTGAAAATAAGTAATAATTGATTTGATAAATTTAATTTGTAATGATGTAATTGATTGTAAATATTCAATGGGCATTTATTTTATGATTTTTGGTCTACCTTGAATTTGTACTATTTTTGTATAGTAACTTTATTTGTATTTTATGTCGTCATCATTAAGACAAACTTTACATACTTTATAAATGTTGCTCTTCCTAAATTCACCTTCTTTATTATAGTGTTCTTCTTTTTATACATGTTAGGAATTTAAAATTATGTCATGACTTGTTTCAAACATAATCTGCTCCATGTTTTAATTAGCTGCATGTTAAAAAGTAAATGTTATCAAAAGATAATAAGTAGCATTTAATTCACGTTGCATGCAAATTAATAAACTAAATTTTAGTATTAGAAAATTTATAAGCATAAAGATTTTAGTAACTGAAATAAAACAAATTAAGAGCATTGATCTACAAGTTTAAGGAACAATTTCAATAAGGTATTATCTACATAATATCTTCATTTGATATCGGTGCAAATGTTCGTTCTTATACACCATTGCGTAACCAATAGAAAATAAGTTTCACAATCAATACAAAAGTAAAAATATCTAAAATTGGTGCAAATATTCGTTCTTATACACCATAGACAAATGTTTTTATTGGTGCTTACGACCACAATTATTTGGTTGGTAAGTGATTTGAAATAATAATTTTTTTTAAATATATTTTTTTGTAAATTTTTAAAACAAGATTCACTAATATTACAAATTTGATTGATGTGATGTAGGTGTAGGTGATGAAGGGAATATGAGAAAAAGAGAGTACAAAACTAATATAAATGTTGTTGACTTGGATTCACACCGGTAAGCTTAATTAATTTCTTTATATATTTTTAATTAAATAATTTTTTGTCTCCTTTAAACTTTTAAGATTTTGTTTTAGTCTCTATAATTTGTTTAAAAAACTTTTTAGTACCAAAATATTTTATGCTTTCATTGTACATACTTTTAAGTGAAGTAAGTTTTTTTTTTAAGTAATGTTTAGAATATTAAAAAAAATCTCTTTATAAAAATTTATTTTTTTTTAATAAAAGGTGAATTAAATACGAATGTTTAGTTTTTGATGTCTGAAAATTCATATCTAACTAACTTTTTTTTTCTTTCAAATATAAGTTTTTATCAAAGAGATTCTTATAATGTTTTAAACATATATTCAATAGGAAAAAAATAAAAAAAAATAAAAATTTCAAGGGAAAAAAATTAAGAATCTTTTATAGAAAATAAAAAAAAAATCTTGAAAGTTTATTAAGAACTAATAACTTATTTAATCTTGTATCATATTTGTAAATATAATTATAATTTATTTGATCTTAATATAATATAATATAATATAATATAATATAATATAATATAATATAATATAATATAATATAATATAATACAGTATAATACAGTATAATACAGTATAATATAAT
>NC_021160.2:18097467-18174204 GCF_000331145.2 Cicer arietinum | reverse complement strand
ATAATAATAATAATAATAATAATAATAATAATAATAATAATAATAATAATAATAATAATAATAATAAAGCATTTCTCTTAATTGAAATGTGTTGTTAGTATATTCATTCATTTCCGACATATATATATCTTCACCTGATGATAGTTTAACACTACAATGTCACAAGTTTAAATTAATGTATTCTTTGAAATATTTCAATTTGACAAAACATACTAGACTAAGTCAAAACCCATTAAATAATTAATTTTTTTTTTTACTCCATATAAAAAGTGTAGGGTGTTTATTTACATCCAGTAAAAATTGAGTGAGCGTAAATTAACTAATTCCAGTTATTTTAATTTATCAACAACTAAATAATCTAATGATTTTTTTATTTGTTTCAAAGAGCTTAATCAATAAAAATATTCTAAGTATTAATAAATGGAGAATTGCATGTTTGAACTCCCACCTCAAAATATCAAATATTCCTATGATGTTTTACGAGTGGTCTATTATGTTAAATAGGAGTGTTATTAAGATACTATCTGATATATATTTTTTAACTGACACTATAATTGATTAGTTAAAATTCATAAATTTCATATGAATTTGGTAGAGCTCATGTGAATTTTAATGAATTAAAGAGATTGTCGAAAGTGTATCTTAAAGATATTGTTGTTAAGATATTCATATATAAAATAGATTTTTGAGTGAATATTGATATTTTATGTACATTGTACTATATATTATATAATTGATATAAAACCATTTTTTTTTTATATTTATTAGTTTATCACTTTTTGTTCCATATTCAAAATAAAATAAATATTATTTTGTTTTGTGTAATTATCATCTACTATTTATATAGTTTTTTAAATATAATAATAAAACATATTTATTTAACGATTTAGTGTCTCATTTATAATTTCTAACCATCATTTAAGTTCAATTAGACACGTAAATTTTTAAGTAATTTATAAAGAATTTTTTATCCCTAATATAGCATGGGTTCTTACACTAATAATCTTACATAATTGGAAAATATAAAGTATTCCAAATATAAACCAAACTATCTTATCATTTGTTTATGTGATGTAGATTATATCAATTCTTAGTTTTATTTGTGACGAAGCAGCCATTTGATTTTAGGAAGGTGGACTTGGCTTCAAGAATCTCAAAGTCCTTAACCATGCATTAATAACCAAACTTGCCTGACAACTAGTTGCGAAGATAGACATATTTTTGGTTCAACTAGCTCGAGCCAAGTATAATTGTGGTATTATGAACACCCATTTTTTCCAACAACACAACATTACTTCTAATACTTGGAGGAATATTTGTTAAGTGTGGCCCAATACTGAAAGTAACATACGTTGGGTTGTGGAAAGCTTGTTGACTAAATACCTAAAGCCATTATGTAACACCCCGACCATTACCGTTACCGGCGGTGCTACCTCACGATCTTCTTACCCCTCCTAACCACCAAGTGGAAATAGCGAGTTTTTTTGCCTTCTGTGGGATTCGAGCCCGGTACCTGGGGGATAAGTACCGCCTCCACGCAGTCTCATTACCAATTGAGCCTCCACACAGTCTTATTTGACTATAAAATTGATCAAACAAGCTTACTCAATCCTATGTGAATTTGGTTTCTTTGGTTGGATTAAGCATCACAATCATCAAAATAATACAATTAATCAAGCGTCGCAAAATTATAATTCAATTAAATTAGAAACCGAAACTAAATTCTGTCAAATAAATTTAATCAATCCTATTGAAATTCAATTTAAGCAATCAGAATATCAATATAATCAAATAAACAAGAGTAGAATCATGAATCAAAATTGGCAGTGTAACCTGAATCTCAAGGTGTTGATGAAACTCTGAACTCGTGGATTAATCTTATAAAATCAGCCTTCCATAAAATTAAAATTAAAACTGTTTATTTCTTGTAGCAATTTGAATCCTAATTTTTCCGTCTTTAGAAAAGAAACAAAACTGCCAATATATAGTACTTGATATTGGGCTTTAGGGTTTAAAAACAAGTGACCCACTAGTTAAATTTATTACAAAAGTCCTGATTACAAAATCTGCAATTTAGGCACCGTAAAGTTCGGAATTGGTCTTTTCTTCCAACGCAAAAGTTGTAGCTCAAATTTTTAGCTTTCCAACGCATGCTCGTATGCGCCAATCGATATCCAGAGCTCAAGTTATGACCTATAGAGCGAGAAAGAGTCAAAATACAAATAATAAAATTAAAATGCAAATAATAAAATTATATTTCAAATTCGACCCAAAGTTAGAAACCAGCTAAAAATATTAATCTAAGCTATAAAGAGCTTTAAAAATACTAAACTAAAAAGCTAGAAACATGTGCCCAAATGCTATAGTCAAATTCCCCCACAGTTAAACTTTTGCACTCCGAGCAAAACAATGCATGTGATTCCAAATATTCTTATGAATGCAAAGTGGCGAGAGAAAAAAAAAATATTTCTAGCTTAAGGCAATCATGAATAATTTTATTATCACAACCAAGGCAAACAAGAGGACAAGTTAACTAAAGAATGCATCATAAGTGATAGAGTCCTCCCAAGATATAAAATTCTCTTAAAGTGTTTGGGCTATTGTTTACACTCATAGCACATCATGAAAGCTAGCACTACCATAGGCTTGACAAGCCTCTATAATCTATATTTGAAACACTTGCAGATAATGATCAAAAGGTCTTTATTTAGGTTGTAACGTGACCAAGGTAAGGGTGAGATAATCCTAAGGAGACTATGGCTGAAAATCAAAGAGGATAAAGGAGTAATGATTAAGAGAGAAAAACAACATTAAGAAGTAACTCAACAAAACATCATTGACTTTTATTTTCACACTCTCTTTGGTGGAACACACATACCCTTATGTAAGGAAAGACTCCTTTATCCCCCAAGATTGAGTCAATTTATTGTTTTTCACTTTTAGGCTTGTAATGAGCTATATAACAAAGAATGGGGTAGGCTTATTCAGCTAGTAGCTTAATCTGAAACAAATGCCTAGATCATTTCAATATATGCATGCGGACAAGAGTCAAGTCAAGTTCTGACATAACTAGCAATCATGAGTGAGATAACACACAAGAAAAACAAAGATGGAAAAATGTATTCCATTCATAATAAGGCTTAAAAATCTCACAAAGTGTAATGACTTATCACAAATGATACACAATTTAGCATTTTAATCCAATTTATTTTACCAAGAATGCAAAAATACTATCCAATCATGCTAGTCCAAACAAACACTCAACATTTACAACCAAAATATCTGATGAAAAAGCATGCAGTGCAATGTCCATTTTTATTTATTTTTTTATTTTTATTTTTTATTTTTTTATTTGTTTTTGAAATATAACAAATAAAATCCTAAATAATACCCCCACACCTAAATTACACATTGTCCTCAATGAAAGTAACAAATATAAAATAAGAGTAAGTAAAAGGAGCTCCCTGTTTAAACTTCAGTGTAGGTGGGCTTTTCCAAGGAGAGTTCTTCTATGGTAGCATCTTCAAGCACAAAGCTCTCATGGAATAGCTTGAGGCGTTGTCCATTTACTTTGAACATTTTCTCGGTGTTTTCACTTTTTATTTCCACTGCACCATGAGGAAAAATGTTAGTAACAACAAAAAGGCCAATCCACTTCGATCAAAGTTTCCCAGCCATAATTTTCAAACGGGAGTTGAACAATAAAACTTTGTGGCCAATGGAAAATTTCTTCCTAGAAATTATCTTATCATGAAAGTACTTCGTTTTCTCCTTATAGATGCGAGAGTTCTCGTAAGCTTCAAATCTAAGCTCTTCAAGTTGTTGCAATTGAAGCTTTCTCTCCAAACCTGCTTTCTCCATCTCAATGTTATAACTCTTTACCGCCCAATAAGCACAGTGCTTTATTTCCATTGGGAGGTGGCATGCCTTACCAAACACAAGTCGATAAGGGGACATCCCTATTGGTGTTTTGTAGGCTATTCTATGAGCCCAAAGAGCTTCTTCAAGTCGGTAGCTCCAATCTTTTCTGTATGGCTGCACAATCTTTTCTAAGATCTGTTTGATTTTCCTATTTAAGACTTCAGCTTGCCCATTAGTCTGGGGATGATAAGGTGTAGAAACTCTGTGCACAACCCCATACTTCTGAAGCAAAGCGTCCATGATGTTGTTGCAAAAATGAGTGCCTTGATCACTTATGATGGCCCGAGGTATTCCAAACCTGCAAAAAAATATTTGATATGATAAAACCTGCAACAACTTTAGAATCATTAGTCCTAGTGGGTATTACTTCCACCCACTTTGAAACATAATCAACAGTTAGTAAAATATAGACATAACCAAAAGATACAGGAAAAGGGCCCATAAAGTCAATGCTCCACACATCAAAAACTTCACAAAAAAACATAGGTTGTTGAGGCATCTCACTCCAACGACTGATTGTTGTTCCTGCTATTTGGCATTGTTCACAAGTTTTGTAAGTCTCAAAAGCATCTTTAAACAAAGTGGGTCAAAAGAAACCTGAGTCTAAGACTTTTGGTAACACCCCAAATTTTAAAATAAATATTTTCTTAATGAAATAGAATTTTAAATAATTAATTTGGTGTTAAAATATTTTAGAATAAATGTGAAGAAATTTGCGACTAATTTTTGTTATATGAGTGTTTTCTATGATGTGCTAATCTTGTACATATTTGACTAAGTAAGTGATATGAATAACAAATATTATATTTTATTATTTTATATATTTTTCTATAAATAATGTTATTTTAGTGTACATATTTTAGAGTTGAATATTTTAGAAAAGTTAAAAAAAAATTAAATAAAATGGATTTATATTTTGAAAGAGGTGTGGACAAATATTATTATTTTAATTATCGATGAATAGACCACTTTCTGCAACCCTCATTGTTGTTTGCTTCTACTATTGTTTTGTTTGGGCTGTTTGCTTTTTGCGCCCCAGTATTGAGTCCTTGCTATTCGCACACTTCCATCTACAATTAAAAAAAAATAAAAATAAAAATTGCCAATGAATTCACGCTGAAACGCACACAACTATACTCAAAGAAAACCTTTTTCTCTCAAATTTCCTCCCACCAATTATTTGCCATTTGAGTCGATCTCAACCTCAATTCCACACAAAATCGGCCACTAAATCCATTTTTGGCATCAATTTTATCAATCGTTGCTCCACTTTTTCAGAAACAGCTCTGTTCCAATCCTTGGGCGAGCTGTTTTTGGCCGATTCCGGTTACCACGTTCTTCGTCTCTAAAAACTGAAAACGTTTTTGAATTCCTCTCGTCGAAACCTTCAAGAAACACTACTCATTTGCATTTTCGGTGAAGTTGACGTCGGACCCTTTCGAAGCTCCGCAAGTAGGCGAGACATTTTCTGTAGTTTTCTGCTCATCGTTTTGACTCCATTTTTGCTGAAAAATTATTATTAATTATTTAATATTGATTTTTATGCTCCGCATAATTTTTCAGTCGCGTCGCGATCTTCGGTTTCGTCTGCCTTACGTTGTCAATCTGCAGTTGCCATTGAAAGCTCTCATTAATTTTTGGTTTGATAAAGAGTCGAAATAAGGTAAGGGGTGAAAGAACGTTTGAATTCATGAGTATAATATAATGTGAGGTGAACGGGAAAACCGTATTTCCCAATGATTCGTCCAGGGCTCGCTACGTACAACAGTAGCCCTTTGAGTGATAAATTGATTAATGAAAAAATATAGAAATTGTGAGATTAAAATATCGAATAGAAATATTTATAAGGTGTTGATTGATTTAATTTCGCTAAATGCATGATATTTGATTTCAAATGAATTTGATGCATATGTTTGATTAGACGAATTTATGTGATGTGATAATAAAATATGGATGCATGGTATGATATATGTATGCGGGATGATAATGCTGATTTTTTATCGATGATAGTGATGTTATAAAATTGTGATGAGTTTATATGATGGTTACTATTATGTATGATTAGCGATGTTATAACATTGTGATGAATTTATATGATGATTATGATTATGTATGATTAACGATGTTATAAAATTTTGATGAGAATATTGAAGTACCCCATATATGATGAAATAGTGACGATTTATAAAGATGATGCTCTTAATGGAGTAGTCTAAGCTAACGAGGGGAGAAAATAAATATTTAGAATTTGTGAAGTGAAGGTTATTTTTTCATCATATAGGTAGGGCTTGACAAGCCTAGTGATTCTGAGGAAGTACAACAGAATGAGCCTGATCGTGGCGGTCTTCTGTTGAGCCTTAAGGCAAGATTGTTATACCTTGGAGGTATTCGGGTGGGGAATTCCTAGGTGACTTGGAGGTAGCACTCCAAATGTCAGGAGCTACCACACAACACACATTTACCTCGATTGTCACGTATATGTGTCTCGGGTTGAGTTGAGGAGATCTGTGAGGGCAGGGCCAATTTGAATTGTCCGTCCACCGGGATGGTGGCATAGTGTTAAGCCTCCTAACCAAGTATTTCAGAGTTAGAATGGTACCAAATTGTGAAGTAGAATATAATCTCATGCACTACATTGCATTTTTCTGTGATTATTTTGTTGTGATTAATAGGTATCGTGTGTGATAATAATTTCTCTTAGATGATTTGATGTTATAATGAAATGCGTTGATTTTACTTGAGTGGTTTTAACTTTATAAAATGATGTTTTTCTTTGAAGAATGTTTGTGCTATGATACAATGTATTATGATTGTTTGCATATTTTTCTTACTTATATTATACTATTAACATGATTTCAAAACTCACCTCCTTCGTTGTTTGTGTTTGTCTGGCTTGGCCCTGTGTCTGCGAAATCGCAGTTATTACAGGTTAATGAGTCTTGAAGTTCAAGTTTGAGAGAAACTCCGTTCTAATAGGTGAAACCGGAAATTAAGAGTTGTAATGTGTATTTCACTTATATTATTACCAATGACTTTTTATATGAAAACCTTAGTACGAGTAAGTTTTGGGAATTAAATCAAGAAATTATAGTTAAATCAAGTTAATTGATATTGCACTGTTTTAATTGAGGAACAAAGTTGAATGGTTACATGTGTATTTAGAGAAACGTGATATCCTAAATTAGATATAAAAGTTTTTATTCTCTTTAACGGATTTTCTTTATCAGCTGCGAGTTTTTTTCAAATAATTTAGTATAAATTATTATAAATATTATTTTGGGGTTTAGGGTGTCACATTAGTGGTATTAGAGCAGGTATGTCCATTGTGTTTTCTTGTGTAATAAATATTTTCACTATGATGGTTTTCCCGTTATATTATTATGTTAAGTGTTATATGCTTTTGTATTATTATACATATTGTTGAGATTACGAATTAACTGTTTATTATTTGCTTACTATGATTGTGTTATGGATTCTAAATTCCTACCTAAGTGAGTAAATAGACCATGAAATTATGTTAGTTACTTGTTGCTTATTGCTTGTCTACTGAACTATGATTTTTGCACTCTTGTTTTTTGTGAATAGTTGGAAATAATAATTTTTATTGACGAGCTGTATGTTTCAAGTTATTAATCTCATTCACGTAACCTTAGTTATCAAATGTCAGACCTCACCAGTTAGTTGTCAGACCTTTAATAAATTTAAAATATTTTGTCTTGATATGAATCTGTTTAAAGTGTTTGATCTAATAACTAATTGATCAAAATATTGATTTCCGTATAAATTATATGTTTAAAACTTCAAGTATTGACTATTACTAGGTACAAATTATTATTATTTTGGTTGAAACTCAATTTAGAGAAAAAAGATGTTTCGTTCGAAACTTTGAGTTAGATAGGATATATGTCTCTTATGTTTAAAGTTTTAATTTTGACTAAAAAATATTCTTATTTTGATTCTATGTTGGCTTGTGTAAGAAAAAAATCGATTTTAAATCGTGAATGTTAACTGTAAATTACTTGAAAGTGTTGATGGTTGTATCTAGATGAGTAGAGTTTGGATATTGGTTTTGAAAACAATTTAGAATGTCCGTGATTTTAAATATGTGCTAGTGGTTTGTCTCTTCTTTGTTTGAGATAACTATTCGCTGTAGAGAATGGAAGATTATAATGATGATATTCTACTACAATTATATGAAGAGTGTGATACTTGTCTTATATCTGGTATATGTCGCATGATTGAGGGGAAAATCTTGAGAGCTATATTTTTAAAATATCACCCTCAGATCCCTTAGATACAACCTCTTAGGTGTGACTTTTGCGGAGAAGGACATAGGAATGGAACTTGTCCCGATGACCTTGCCGAACTAATAGAATATGAGGATTTTTTGGTCAAAGATGTCGAAAATGACGAGTGTTACATTAAAAACATCAATTTGGGAACAAATTCTACCTCATAAAATTCTATCCAAAGAATTAGATGACAAAGACATTCACATTACGAATGTTTTAGTTGAATTCATGAAGAATAACATGGTTTCAATTGAAAGATTTTAAAGTCAATGTGAGAGGTTATTTGAGCAAGTGGTTAAGCTTGAGAAGATGGAGGAGAAGTTGAAGATTGAAGATTGAAGATAATTTCATTGTTGAGGTAGAAGAAGACAAGCAAGAAGAAAAGACGAATGAGGAAAAGAAAAAAGAAGAGATTGTTGAAGTTTGAGATTCAATTTATGCCTTGTTCATCAATGTCCAATTGAGAAGGACATGGAAGCAACATATTTTATTTCTCAAGTTCATGGAAATTCTACCAAACAAAAAGAAGAAGAAGGATGATGTGTTCTTCCTGTCATATATGCCACCTTGACAATAGTTGAGGCATCAAGCTAATAACTTTAAAGAAGTGCTTCGTGGGAGGCAACCCATATGTAGAGGTAACTTTTATTTTTTGCAACCTTATTTTTGTTATTTGAATTTGTTTCTTTCTAATTGGGTGTAAACATTCAATATGATGAAGAATTATTAACAACTTGCATTTGGTCTTAAGTTTTCTGTTTGGGATCTTGAAATTTAAACTCTATTTCTTTGCTCATATCATTGATCAATTAGATAAGTTTCACTAATGAATGCATTGTTGATTACTCATTGGTTTTCGAAGTCTCACTTGCAATTTTTATAAGTAAATAAAAAAAACTAAATAAATTTTGTAGTGGCATGTTTGACATCATTTAGATAGTTCATACTCTTTCTTATTATCATAGCTGTGAGCTTTTGAGCCTAAACACTTTAATTCTTTGTTGTGTGATTATCCAGACATGTGTTATCCCTTCAGAACTTGCACTAATTTTGACTTGCATCACTTGTAATTTATGCATACACTGAGGCAATTTTGTTTGGTCGTTTGAGCCTTTCTAACTACCCTATCAAAATTTTATCATTTGCTAACCTCTTTAAGCCTTGCCCTTTTATTTCGGCTACTGGCCACATTACAAGCCAAAGACCTAACTTTAATTAAATCACCTTACTTGGAGTTAGGTAGAAAAAAAATTATTGTCTTGATAAAGTTCTAAGTTTGGAGTTTCTCATGGGATAACAACCTTTTAAGTTTGGGGTGGTGATTCTTATAAAAAGAAAAAAAAAATTAGTTTGTGTACTTTGATAAATAATGTGTTCTTAGTTCTTTTGTGAATGTTTGAGAACCTCCACAATGAAAAGGTGAAGAAAAATAAAGTGGTAGAATAATTTGAAAATGTATGCCTAACTCCAAGTAGTAAAGCCTACTATCCCAAAATGTCTTACCCTTACCTATGCCCCATTATAACCCGAAAATCCTCCAAAAGTGTATGTTTTTGCTGCATTGTGATTGCTAAATAGATTTTTTTTTCAAGCCTATGGTAGCCTGATGCATGTTCTAGGATTTTAGTGATAAATTCATAACCCTTTCTAAACGCTTGAGAGAAATTTTGGTAAGATTGTGTGAAGTGAGAGTTGAACTTGATGAATGAATGCTAAAGTATACTAATTGTGTTTTTTTTGTAAGCAACCATGGAGCATGATGAATGTTCTGTAGTAGCCGAAACTTTGACAATTGAGTTTGATTTGATTTGAAAAATTGAGTTTAAATTTTGAAATAAATCTGAACGTTACATACGTGTATTCAACTACACTCAGGATGTAGCCGAATACAATTGTGAAACAATGTAATTTTTTAGTTCTTATTGATTCTGGGTCGTTGCATATGTTCATCAAACTTCTAGGAACAATTGCCATTGATCTGAAGTGATGTCTTCGGAGTATAAATACCTCATAGTCTCAAGTTTCTGAAATATTTTGTGAATTATTCAAAGTCATACTTTCGTATTTCAAGTACATATTTAACATTGTCATATTGTTAAGAAAAGGCTCTCTGTTGTACTTGAAATTATATAGATTGTTATCATTTTAGAAGAAAGAATCAATTGTTATAGCCTCTTAATTACAGTCAAAATCATTATTGTAAATTAAATAAGTTATTATGTTGTTTGAAGAAAGTGGTGTATTTTCTTCAAGTAGTGTAAACTAAGATAGTGGTGTTCTATCTTAGGAAGATTGTTAGAAGCTTGTAATTGAAGTCTTAAAGTTAGATATGTACTTATTGTAACAATATTTGAAAATCTCTTGTAGTGTGCAAGAGGACTAGACGTACCCTTGGTTAAAAGGGGAACCATGATAAATTCTATGTGTTCTTTCGTTTTCTGCCATTTATATCTTACTATACTCTAATCATAGTTAGAAAAATAACCAACTAAGTCTTTAAAAATCAGAAAATTTCTAAACACCTAATTCACCCCCTCTTAGGCGCACCTCTATACTAATAGCCTCAAGGCAAGATTATTAGACCTTGGAGGTATTCGGGTTAGGAATTCATAGGTGACTCTGAGGTAGCATTCTAAATGTCGGAAGCTACCATGCAACACATTTACCTCGACTATCGCGTATATGTATCACGGGTTGAGTCGAGGAGATCTATGAGAACAAAGACACTTTGAATTATTCGTCCACCGGGATGGTGGCATAGTATCAAGCCTCCTAACCAAATACTTTAGAGTTAAAATGGAACCAAATTGTGAATTAGAGTCTAAGCTTATGCATAATGTTGCATTTTTTGTGTGATTTTTTTGTTGTGAATAATGTATTTCAAAAGTGATAATGATTTCCCTTGGACGATGTGACGATATGACAATATATTAATTTTACTTGAGTGATTTTGACATTATAATATGATATTATCTTTCTTGACTATTTTGATATATCATGATGTGTTATGATACGATCTATTATGATTGTTTGTGTGTTCTTCTTAATTATATTAAACTATCAACTTGATTTATGTTAGTACAGAAGCACACTTAAAAGGGGGGGGTATTAGTTGTATATAATTTTTTTGGTTTTTAGAGACTTAATGGATTATTTTTATATTAAGGATTAATGTACAGAAAAATAAAGAACACAACAATTTGTAGAGATTTTTCAGAGTTTTGTATTGTTACTTTGTTTTAGTGCAATGCTGAATTTTGACGAGAAATCAACATTACCTATGTGGAGTATTTCTGCCATATCTAGAGTTGTAGATGTCCAATTGGAGTCGAAGTGAAACTCATCCCTAATATTTTTCTTATTATAAAGGATCCATTTTATTACTGTTGTTAATTTTAAATATTATTTCAATCAATTTGGGAACTTTTTATTTAATTTTAGTAATTAAATATAATTCGATAGTAAAACGCAATCCTTGAGTTCGACACTCGGTATTATTGTTTTAATTATTACTTGTACCGATTCCGTACACTTGTTGAAACACTATCACACACCACAATAGATTTTCCACTATTTGTTAGAATTAGTACAAGTCTAACTCTAAGACTTCTGCTACAAACTTCTAACAATCATCCTAAGATAGCACACCACTATCTTAGTTTACAACACTTGAAGAAAGAACACTATTTTGCTCAATTTACAAAATAACTTGAATGGTTTACAATAATGACTTTGACTGAAATCAAGAGTGTATGACAATTGAGTTCAATGATAACAATCTAATACAATTTCAAGTACAATAGAGAACCTTTCTCAATGATATGAAAATGTAAAATCTGTAACACCCCGATTTTTAACAGCACGAGTGTATTATATATATATATATTTTAAAAAAACAAATTCATAAGAACAAAGAAATAAAGAAGAAAATACTTTTGGATAAATATTGAAGTCGTAACACAACGACAAATAAGTCAACAGAATTTACAAGCAGCGGAATAGTTTTTGAAATACGAATCCAAAATATTTACACTTCAAAAAGTGGAACATGGACCCCATCATAATAAAATGTCAACAGACAATATTAGTATAGGTACAGTCTTCTAAATTAAAATAACACAACCCAAAAAGAAAGACATCTAGTCCCTATACATCAACCTAATATGATCATTCTACCAAAAAAACTGTACACCCTGAGTGATCTCCACGCACCCCGTAAGATCCTCCTAACATAGCTCCAGTCAGGCGTTCCCGTCTACATTCTCATCCACAGGGTACGAACCGGTAGGATTGTCCTGACTCTCATATAAGGGCAAAACCCAGATTTCCACAATAGTTGTAAAGGGTCACCAACCGAAATTAACAGTTAACACATAACATTTAAGTTTTTGAATGCACAAAATAACCCTTCCACTAAGCATACACCTTAAAAGGATTTTCCATATGCTAAAAGTTCATATAATACTTGCCAAATGAAAATGAAGTCAAAATAAGTCTTAAATCAATCAAGTAATAAACAACTGGCCAATCCATTGATGAACCATTTGAGCAATCGATCATCTAACTCAAAATAAGAATTTCCACTAAGCCAATCGATTGGGAAATCGATTTGGATGAAGGGTTTTAGTGAAAACTGAACTCTGGGCTTAAATTAATCGATTGAGAAATCGATTGAATGAATAACTAAGCCCCTGTGTTAAAGCCAATCGATTGGGAAAATCGATTTCCTGAGGGTTTTTCGTGAAAACTGTACTCTGGGCTTAATTCAATCGATTGGGAAATCGATTGAATGAATAACTAAGCCCCTGTGTTAAAGCCAATCGATTGGGAAAATCGATTTCCTGAGGGTTTTTCGTGAAAACTGTACTCTGGGCTTAATTCAATCGATTGGGAAATCGATTGAATGAATAACTAAGCCCCTGTGTTAAAGCCAATCGATTGGGAAAATCGATTTCCTGAGGGTTTTTCGTGAAAACTGTACTCTGGGCTTAATTCAATCGATTGGGAAATCGATTGAATGAATAACTAAGCCCCTGTGTTAAAGCCAATCGATTGGGAAAATCGATTTCCTGAGGGTTTTTCGTGAAAACTGTACTCTGGGCTTAATTCAATCGATTGGGAAATCGATTAAATGAATAGCTGAGCGCCTGTATTAAAGCCAATCGATTTCCAAATCGATTTTGTCAAAATGGCTGAGCTCCTGTAATGCATCCAATCGATTGCCAAATCGATTTGTGAGGTATAGCTTTTAAAAGAATCGATTTGGGAATCGATTTCCCTGCATGTTTTTCTTAAAACTACATAAACTAACTCAATCACATTCACACACAACTCCAAAACATAACACTTAGCAATTTCCACACAATCACCACGACAACTTGAGTTTCGAAACAGTTTTACAATCAATTTCACTTACACACAATTTGTTCCAAAACATAGACACTTAATACAATTATCACAATCACAATGACATCTCAAGTTCAAACACTCAATCATACACTTGAATCAAACACGACTCGTGTGTCAAGCATCCTAATGCAATGCGTATATGCCAAAATGCATGGACTCGGAATTCCAAACCAAAACCCTCCTCGAAGGGTCGTAAATCATAATTGTACCGCCTATCGCATGCCAAAGTACCAATTACCGAGGTGCCACCTATCACGGGTCTGCACGGTTTACTAAAAAGAACGTAAATTGTAAATGTACCGCCTATCACAGGCCAAATTACTATTTACCAAGGTGCCACCTATCACGGGTCTGCACAATTTACAAAAAAGTGAAAACCATAAACGTACTGCCTATCACGGGCCCGTACCGTTTATGGAGGTGCCACCTATCATGGGTCTGCACGGTTTACAAAAACGTAAATCATAAATGTACCGCCTATCATAGGCCAAAGTACTATTTATCAAGGTGCCACCTATCACGGGTCTGCACGATTTACAAAAAGAATGAAAATGCATGAGCATATACTGACTCCATCCAAGACAATCGTTAAGCAAATGCAGCTATTAAAAGATTCCCCATTCTTAATACTCATTTAACTTAAACGATTTTCACAACAAACATTAAGTAAACAAGACATTAAGAGATTCCCCATTCTTAATACTCATTTAACTTAAACGATTTTCACAACAACCATTAAGTAAACAAGACATTAAGAGAATTCTCATTCTTAATACTCATTTAACTTAAACGATTTCCAAAACAAACATTAAGTAAACAAGACATTAAGAGATTCCATATTCTTAATACTCATTTCACTCAAACGATTTTCAAAACAAACATTGAGTAAACAAGACATTAAGAGATTCCCCATTCTTAATACTCGTTTAACTCTAATGGTTTTCAAATTCCACACAAAACAAACTCAAACATATTATCAAATTCAATCCAAGATTCACACCAAAACACATCAATTCATTTCTCCACAAAATCCAACCATACACATATCAAATTTCATAAGCATGAATTATGAACACATCAAACTTCATTTACTCAAATTCATACACCAATGGGTTAAATTCATTTTCCGCAAAACATTCATCAATATCACCAAAACCTAACTCTAAGATTTTACCCATAAAGCCTTAAATTCATTTTCCCGAAATCAATACTTTAACCCTAACAAAATTCTTTCCCACACAACCACATATAAGTCCCTAAATGCAAACTATAAGTTTGGAAGGAGCCCTTACCTTCACGTTAGCTTTATCGTGCGATTAAGGTACCGCGAGTAAATCCGGTAAAATCTTTGCTCGCAACATCGCTCCCAAAGTTGGTTCCCTAGCACCGTAGCATGGTAGTGAACAACTTTCCCTTCTATCTCTTTGCGAAACGAAGCTTAGATCTAGATGAAACGGGGAGGTTTGTGTTTGACAGTTTTGAAATCCCTAACACCGTTTTTCTTCGTTTTCGAAACAACGAGGAAGTATGAAGCCGATAAATCTTTGCTTTCTTACCCACTAAGCCTTGGGTTTCCTTTCGAAGCAAAAGAAACCAAAGAACCAAAGAAGAAGAATGGAGGAGGAAGATGGAGAAACGCGAGCAACAGGGAGAGGAAACACGTTTACTTCCTTTGTTCCTTTTCCTTTTCTTTCTTTTTCTTTTCTTTCTATCTCCCTCTCTTTTCCCTCCACACAAATATATATATATATATATATATATATATATATATATATATATATATATATATATATTTATTTATTTATTTATATATATTAATTACTTTTAAAAAATATCTCCAAATATCTAGATATTTATTAAAATTACCATTTCACCCATAAGGCATTAAATTCTTTGTAAAGGATTCACCGTACTTAATTTAATTTATTTAACGACGAGTAATTTTAATCGGGCATCAAATATCTTTTTGGTCATATAAACTCCAAAATATTAATAACTTTGGCTAAAAAGCCTCCGAGTTCAATACCAAAATACACTAAAATACATAAAGTATACTTTAAAATTATGGGTCTTACAAAATCTGTATTTGAAATATGAAACTAAGAGTTCGAATAAATCAAGTATTTCAGAATGTTTCTTCAAATATTGATGAAAAGATTTGGAAATGATTGATTCGTTAAATCTGAAGCTAAGAAGTATTAATACTCCTTTGACCTCATTTCAGATTAGTGGAAATGTTCATAGAGGTTTGATGAACATATGCAATGATCCAAGTTGAATCTTAACTGAAAAATGGCATTGTTTCGCAGTTGTATTGGGCTACAACAGGAGTGTAGTCGAATACACCTCTTGTAACGTTCAGTTTCATTCACACTTTACAGCTTGTATTCGAATATACATTCTTGTAGTCGAATACTAATGAGTGAATTTTGCCACTGACTTGGTTTTGTATTTGGCTAAACCATGTTGTAGTCGAATACAAATGTGTAGTTTTAGCTACTAACTTAGCATTGGTATTCGGCTACACCATCTCGTAGTCGAATACAAAAGTCCAGTTTTAGCTACTGACTTAGCATTGTATTCGGCTACACTATCTCGTAGTAGAATACATATATTCAGTTTTAGTTAGTGACTTGAGCCTGTATTTTGCTACAACATGTTGTAGTCGAATACAACTTTGAATTTTGTCAAAAACTTGATTTTCAAACATTGTTCATGCATTTTCACAATTTGAAAATTCTTTTGATGCATATGCTAAAATTGAAGGTTTTGATGTGCATTTGAAATATAATAATATTAGATTGCATCATGTACCTTACATTATAAGACTTCTAGCATATTGACCATAATTTACTTTGAATGTTGACTTCTTTTTGAGCTTGCCACTTGATCAGTTTCCTTGGTTTTTACATTCTCCCCCTTTTTAATGATAACAAAACCTTGTTGTTGTTGAGATTTCCAAATGTTAATCGTTTTGATTTTTCTCCCCAATAATGTATGCTTACTCCCCCTTTGAGCTTGACTTCATGCAATCAGGTTTTGAAAAATTTGAAGACTTACAAACAACAACAAACCATTTTTCTTCCCCTTTTGATATGATCAAAAAGAAGGAAAAACAACAAACAAAATACCAAGCATGTATAGGGAATAAAACATTACACAAGGTAGGGAATAAAAAACACCACATAATTGAAATTTAAACATGTTCAAGTTTTACATCACGATGCAAAACCATTTTCATAAAGTTATAATAAAAAACAACATAAAACATTCAAAAGATAAAAGAAAACTACAACAAATTCAATTTCAGCAGTGAACTACATATCATCATCTGATGAGAGGTGAAGTTGGTCAATTTTGATGGATGGGCCATTGAGTTCATGCAACAAAGTTCATGGTTTTGGGCAATAGTGGTCTCTATGGTTTGAGATCGATTGTTGATGGAGGTGTCCATATTCTGAAACTGTGTAGTGATGAAGGTTTGTAGAGAGTTGAGTTTGTCCATGACCAAGCGGTTTGAAACGTGATCATCATCAAATGTATTTTCTTCCACGTCTTTGTCATCTTGTGCAACAGTAGATGTTTGGCCAAGATCACCTCTATGGACATAGGCCTGAAGTTGTTCGTTCCACATAATCTTCATACTCGGAAGCACGTTCAAATCGACCACACTGTCTTTGGACGGTTTATACACAACTTCTCCGGAAAAATCCATTTTAAAATTATCCAAGATTCTGGCGACCGTTGTTGCATAAGGTAAACCAATATCATCATTGTAAGCAATTAGGATATAGTGAACAAAGTAAGACCAATTGAGATCAGGTCCTTTTATCATGAAAAACATGATCTGAAGCTCAAATTCAGATATTTGAGAGTAATTGTCAGCCTTAGGAACCAGAATGTAGCTTAGAAAATAATGCAATAGCCTGTTGTAGACAGTTAGATTTCCAACTATGTATTGTTGCCTAGCAAATTTGGAACCAACCTATGCACGTTTACGTTCCACAGTGTTTTTTTTAAACCGGCACAATGAAACATAGACATCATATTTGGTAATATTTCTCCAATAGTTTGAGTTTCTAACTCAATGTGTTTGCCTTTTACCTAAGACACCAACATAGTCCCTTCCTTCTTAAGATTGCAGTAAAATACCCTAACTAAATCAAGATAGATGGGGCCGTTATAACCAATGAAAGCTTCTAAATATTGGTCCTTAAGTAACTCAGGAAACTTAAAAGTTGAGAATGAATCAAGAGTACCATACTTATGAGTGATCAGCTTTTTGTCTGAGTAGTAGGTTCAGAATTGGTTGATTTCTTCCAATGAGCGAAGCAATCGGGATAAGTCTGCCACATTATCATTTATAGCCCTTCTTTTTGAAGGACCAATTGCAGCATGCTTTGTTCTGGAACCTCTTTTCTGAGCATCCATGGTTAAAGTTGAAGAAAGTGAAGTTTTTTGGATTTGGGGAAAAATAGGGATTTGGGTTTGAGAAATTTGAGTTTGAAGTGTCACTTGTTAGTTTGAAGTGATCTTAGACGCAATGTATGATGGTATAGTGATTGGGTAACTATTTCATGTAAGATTGGATGAGATTTTTGGAGAAATGGAAGTCAAGAAAAAATTGTATTCGGCTACTGTAATTGTGAAAAAATGACCTAAAACGTGAAAAAGCTTATATATAGGAAAAAAAAACGTGAAACTGTATCTGACTACACACTGGGTGTATTCGAATACAGGATATTTTGGAAACATGTATTTGAATACGAATAATATGTATTCGGCTATGATATCAAAAATTGTTTTTAAGCCGAATTTTCACTAAAAGACAACATTTTAGAGCATCTATTCATATTTAAAAAGCACATATACATCCAAGAATCAATCTTATCAACTTATCAAGTGATGATTTTTTATTTTTAAGAGATGTGACTTACAAAGTATAGATACCTGGCATTATAGATCATTTTCATTTGAAAAACCAAGTTCTCTTCGTATCTTATAGAATGAGTCTTTAAGCAATGGCTTTGTGAAAATATATGCTAATTGATTATGTGTATCTTTCCAATGCCCAATGTTTTACCCTTGTTGTTATCTCCATAGATCACATAGCCTTTGATTCAATAGTTAGAGCTGAAAATTTTGTTTTGTCACCGGTCATGTGTTTTGAACATCCACTATCCAAGTACCACATATTAGAGGTACTTTATATGCATTCCTACAAAACAAGATCATAATTTGTTCGGTAATCAAAGTGCTTTGGGTCCTTGAGGATTATTACCTTTCTTGACCCTAACATAATGCCCATTTGGAACACTAAAATTCCTAAAATGACAAGCATTAGGTGTGTGGCTATTTAGACCACAATAAAAGCATGTAGGAATAGATTTACTTCTATATGTAGGTATATGAGATTTCTTTTGAACAAAATTTTTCATGGAATAATGATGATCATTTTTCACAATTATAACTTTCCCTTTGTTGGATCGGTCACTTGCCTTAACAAATATAGTTTTACTATTACTTGGTTTATCAAACTTTGAATAACCAAAACCACTCTTGTCATTGGAATATCTCTGCATATTAATAACATTTTCGAATCCAACTTATCATTTTTCATATCTTTCAATGAGTCTATTTAGTTGGACAATTTTAAAGGAAAGACGATCACACTTATTGCATGTAAAATTTTGTTTTAATTTTTTCAAATCTTTTTCCATAGTGTCAATTTTCTCTTTAACTGATGAAATTTGTTTTTTTTTTTAGTTGACACTATTTTGTACAAAATTTTGCATTCCATAAGTAATTTTTTTATTGCTTCTTGAGCATCATTATACTCAATAGATATTTCATTATTAGCATCGTTATTATGAGAAGAATCTTTGTTATTAACCTCTTTATCTTCATCGGATTGGTGTGATGTCATCAAAGCAACATTTGCACATTCGTCACTTTTTTAATTTGTGGATGAACTGACTTCATTGTCCTCTCATGCTATATAGGCCTTTTTGAACTCTTTCTTCTTGAGAGAACTTTTGTTGACAATCTTTGGACACTCCGCTTTTATGTGTTCTTGCTTGCCACACTCAAAACAAGTGAAGTTTTGATTTGTAATGGAGACATCCTTCTTCCTTAAAGTTTTCATTCTCTTAAAAGTTTTATCGTTTTGAAGGAACTTACCAAATTTCTTTATTAGGAAATGGATGTTCTCATATCCATTTGAATTCTCATCACCGATTTGATCTTATGACTCTGATTTTATGAAAATGTTCTTTGGCTTCTTTTCTTGACTTTCATTTTTTTTCTTGCCTTCCAAGTTCAATTTCATGTTCTTGAAGTTTTTTGAAAAGTGCAGAAAGAGACATCTTTGATAAGATTTTCTATTTAGAAATTGTCGTTACTTTAGGTGGCCAAGCCCTTGTTAATGATCTTAGAACTTTAAGGTTCAATTCATCATTAGTGAAGATTTTGCCTAGCACCCTCAAGTAGTTGTTCATATGAGAAAATCTTTTCTGCAAGTCTAGAATAGATTTTCCGAGCTGCATTCGAAACAATTCATATTCTTGAGATAATGTATTGAGTTTAGACCGTTTTACCTTGATAGTTCCTTAATGAGTTACTTCAACAATATCCTAGATTTCTTTGGCAGTTTTGCATTGAGAAACGCGAAAGAATTGATCATTTCCAATTGCCGATTGTAGAATATTTTTGGCCTTTTTATCAAACAAAACTTTCCTCTTGTCATCCTCTATCCATGAGGCTTTTATTTTTGTTTCTTCTTTATTGCCGATGACTATTTTTGGAACATCGGGACCATTTTCTATTGCATCCCCAATATCATCAACTTGTGCCTCAAGATATGCATGCATACGTATCTTCAAAAAATCATAATGTTCTTCGAAGAAGTATGTGGTTTATTTCAACTACCACCAACTCTATAAATTGTTTGTGCGGAAGCCATGAATAAAGATCGAGGAAAAAAATTTCTGGTGTATATAAATTTTTTCTATTTAGTGGATTATTTTTCTACTTAGGATGTATGTATGGATTAAATGGCATAAACATAAAGAACACAACAACTTATACTGGTTCCCCTAATAACCAAGGGTACATCTAGTCATCTTGCACACCACAAGAGATTTTCCACTATTTGTTAGAATGAGTGCAAGTCTAACTCTAAGATAATCACCCTAAAATAACACACCATTATCTTAGTTTACAACACTTGAAGAAAGAAAAGTACTTTCTTCCTCAATTTACACAATAATATGAACGGTTTACAATAATGACTTTGACTGAAATCAAGAGTGTATAACAATTGAATACAACGATAACAGTCTAATATAATTTCAAGTACAATAGAGAACCTTTCTCAATGATATGACAATGCAAAATTTGTACTTGAAATATGAAACTAAGACTTTAAATGTAACACCATAAACCCCAAAATAATATATATAATAAATTATATCATATTCCTAATAAATTTGTAACGGATAAATAAAAATCTATTTGCAACAAAAATAAAAACTTTTATTTCTAATTAGGATATCAGGTTAAAATAGTGCAATCTCGATAAGCTTGATTTAAGTATAATCACTTGATTTAATTTTAAAAACTTACTAGTACTTATAAGATTTTCATACAAAAATTTGTTTATATTAAATAATTAAAATACAAATTAAAACCCTTATTCCCGGTATCACCTATCAGAGCGGGTTCCTCCCAAACTTGAACTTCAAGACTCGTTAACCTGTAATAACTGCGATTTCCCAAACGCATGGCCAAACCAGTCAAACACAAACAACAAAGGGGGTGAGTTTTGAAATCATGATGACAATATAATACAAGTAAGAAGAACACGCAAACAATCATAATAGAACTGTATCACTACACAAACATTCCATCAATAAAATATCACATTAAAAAGTCAAAATCACTCAAGGAAAATCAATAAATTTCACTATAACATCAAATCATCTAAGAGAAATTATCACCACACGATACATATTAATCACAACAAGACAAACACAATAAAATGCAATGCTATGCATGAGCTTAGACTCTACTTCACAATGTCGTACCATTCTAACTCTGAAGAACTTGGTTAGGACGATTAATACTATGCCACCATCTCGATGGAGGGACAATTTAAATTGGCATTGTCCTCATAGATCCCCTCAACTCAACCCAAGACACATATATGTGATAGTCGAGATAAGCGTGTGTTGCGTGGTAGATCCCGACATTTGGAGTGCTACATCTAAGTCACCTAGGAATTCCCCACCCGAATACCTCCAAGGTCTAACAATCTTGCCTTAAGGCTTGACAGCAGACCGCCACGATCAAGCTCATTCAGTTGTACTTCCCCAGAATCACTAGGCTTGTCGGACTCTACCAATATGACGACAAAATAATCTTCACTTCACAAATTCTCAATATGTATTTTCTCCCCTTATTGGCCTATAATACTCCATTAAGACCGTCATCTCAAACACAAATTGAAATCACCATTATTTCATCAACTATGGGGTTATTTAAATTTTCTCATCACAAATTTATAACATCACTATCATTAATCACACATCATCATTATCATCATCATCATCATCATCACATAAACTCATCACAAATTTATAGCATCACTATCATCAAACATACATCATCATATATACTCATCACAAATTTATCACATCACAATTATTAATCATACATCTTAAAATTATTACAACACATCCATCTTTTATTATAACATGATTTAAACTCGTCTAATCAAACATATACATAAAATTAATTCAACAATCAATATCACAATAATATCAAACATCACACATTTAAATAAATTAAATCAAATATCACAATTATATCAAATACCACATATTTTACGAAATTAAATCAAATATCACAATAAAATTAAATACCACACATCTAACGAATCAATCAACACCTTATAAATATTTCTATTCCATATTTTAATCTCACAATTTTCCTTTTTGCACATTAATTAATATATCACTCAAAGGGCTACTGCCATACGTAGCGAGCCCTAGATGAATCGTTAGGAATTACGGTTTTCCCGTTCATCTCACAATATATTATACTCATAAATTCAAACGATCTCTCACCCCTTACCTTATCTCGACGTTTTCACACACGAATACGATTCCACAAGCAAACAACATTCGTTCATTGACAATTTGTCCTTCAATCGATCTAACTCGACAATTTATGGGTAAACGTTAAAAATAAATTATGAGAACATACTCTAAAAACTAAATTCAAAATTCAGTCAAAGAAAATTACCATAAATTAGAAAACCAATTAGTGAATAATTTACCCACTTTTCACACGATCGTTTTGACGTTGGTTTCACTCGAATCAGAGTTACGGTGAAAGAGAACGATGCAAAATAACGAATTCTACAAACGGAGAAGTCGGTTATATTAGAGAGAAATTTGTATGGTTAAAAATCTGGAAAAGTATTTTTAATTGACTAACTAAATGTATAAAATAACATACTGAAATTTCGACGAAAACGGAGAAAATTTTCTGAGACAGTTATCGATCGCTGGTATGAATTTTCTTCTATTTGTTCTCCAATTCTTTGTGGGAGCGGTTGCCGCATACCTAGCTCTTCCTCTATTTTCTTTTTGTTTTATTCTTTAATTAGGTTTTACTTGAGTTTGACCCATGAAATACATTTTAATATTTATTTATTTATTTTTAATAAAACCAACAACTACCAAGGTTATTTTTTTAACACTTTTTTTAACACAATTTAATTACTAATATTTCGAACTAATACTTGATGAATTAGAGTAATTAAAAAAATTGACCTTTTAAAAAAATACATGTTATTAACAACCCAAACTCCCATATTCAAATTAATTACTATAATTATACTTATTTTTCAAAATACTCACGATATAATAATATATCATTAGAGAATAGTCAAACTTATAAAATAAATAAATATAACAACAATATTTAATATTAATTACTAAATCGTAATAAATATATATATATATATATATATATATAATCACAATTCCAAAATAAATATATAAAAATAAAGAAAATCAAACTCAATATTACTACTATCTCAAGATGATTATTTATAAAATAAATAATTGAAATAAGATATCTTTAGAAATAATTAAATACAATTAAGTGCATATTTAATATTAATCAAACACACTAGAAAATATGATATTAATTATCAAAACTCACATATACACGTAAAATCGTCTAAATCTTATTCTTTAAAATATTTACACTAATATACTATTATTTTTTAGAAAAATATATAAAATAATAATAAAAATATAACATTATTATTTACATCACTCATTTAGTCAAATATGTATAAAACTAGCACATTGTAGAAAACACACATATAACGAAAATTAATCCCAAAATTTATCAACATATATTATAAAATAAGTTTAACATCAAGTTAATTAATAAAATTCTATTTAATTCATAAAATAGTTTATTGTAAAATTTAGGGTGTTATATTGAATAAATCAAAATATTTCAGAAAGTTTGTTCAATGTTGTTCAAAGATTAATGAAAAGATTTGGAAATGATTGATTCGTTAAATCTGAAGTTATGAAGTATTTATACTCCTTAGACATCACTTCAGATAAGTGACAATCGTTCCTAGAAGTTTGATGAACATATGCAATGATCCAGGTTGAATCTGAACTGAAAAATTGCATCGTTTCCCAGTTGTATTCGGCTACAACAGCAGTGTTGTGACACCTAAACCCCCAAAATAATATATATAATAATTTATATCATATTTCTATAAATTTTATAGTGGATAAATAAATAAATAAATTCCAAGAAAATAAAAACATTTATTTTTAATTTAGGATATCACGTTTCTGAAAATTCAAATGGAACACTTTAAACTCTTTTTTTTCTCCATTAAATTAGTGCAATCTCAATAAGCTTGATTTAAATATAGTTATTTGATTTAATTCTAAAAACTTAATAGAACTTCTAAGGTTTTCATACAAAAATTTGTTTCAAATTAAATAAGTAAAATACAAATTAAAACCATTATTCTCAGTATCACCTATCAGAGCGAGGTTTCTCCCAAACTTAAACTTCAAGTATCATTAACCTGTAACAAATGCGATTTCACAAACGCAAGGTCAAGCCAATCAAACACAAACAACGAAGGAGGTGAGTTTCGAAATTTTGTTGATAGTATAATACAAGTAAGAATAACACGCAACAACAACAAAAAATCATTATAGAATCGTATTATTACACAAACATTGCTCAAGAAATATATTACATTAAAAGTTGAAATCACTCAAGGAAAATCAATATATTTCACTATAACATCAAATCATCAAAGAGAAATTATAATCACATGCGATACACATTAATCACAAGAAAAAAATCACAAGAAAATGCAATGATATGCATGAGCTTAGACTCTACTTCACAATGTGGTACCATTCTAACTCTGAAGAACTTGGTTAGGAGGATTGATACTATGCCACCATCTCGATGGAGGGACAATTTAAATTAGCTTTGTCCTCATAGATCCCCTCAACTCAACCCAAGACACATATATGTGATAGTCGAGATAAGCGTGTGTTGCGTGGTAGCTCCCGACATTTGGAGTGCTACCTCCAAGTCACATAGGAATTCCCCACCCGAATACCTCCAAGATCTAACAATCTTGCCTTAAGGCTCAACAGCAGATCGCCACGATCAAGCTCATTCAGTTGTACTTCCCCGGATTCCCTAGGCTTGCCAGGCCCTACTTATATGATGACAAAAAACCTCCACTTCACAAATTCTCAATATTTATTTTCTCTCCTCATTGGCCTATGATACTCCATTAAGTCCGCCATCTCAAACACAAATTGGAATCACTATTATTTCATCAACTATGGGGTTATTTCAATATTCTCATCACAAATTTATATCATCACAATCATTAATCACACATCATAAATTTATAGCATCCTATCATCAATCATTCCTCATCACAAACACTTATCACACATTTATAACATCACAATTATCAACCATCTATCATCATCATCATCATCACAATATATTATCACAATGCATTCATCTTTTATTATCATCACAAATTTATATCATCACAATCATTAATCACACATCATAAATTTATAGCATCCTATCATCAATCATTCCTCATCACAAACACTTATCACACATTTATAACATCACAATTATCAACCATCTATCATCATCATCATCATCACAATATATTATCACAATGCATTCATCTTTTATTATCACATTAAATAAACTCATTTAATCAAATATAAACATAAAAATCATTTGACACCAATAACACAATAAAAGAAATTAAATCAATCAACACCTTAAAAATATTTCTATTCTTCACAATTTCCATATTTTCATATTAATTAATTTATCCCTCAGAGGAGTACTATCGTACGTAGCGAGCCCCGAATAAATCGTTGGGAAATACGGTTTTCTCGTTCCTCTCACAATATATTATACTCATGAATTCAAATTCAAACGCTCTCACCCCTTACCTCGATTGGAGATTTTGTACAACGTGACGAGGCATAAGGAATTCTGCAATGACACTGAGCATGAATATCTTATCAATTCTACATCTCATTTTGTCGATCACCGTAACTAATGATTAGTAGACGCAACAAGCAACCCAAATAAAATAAATTATTCATCCTTAATAATAAAATCTTAAAATAAGGTATCATATAATATATGATTATTATATACAAATAATTATGTCCATATAAATCGGATTATATTTAAAACTAACAATATTTAAAACTTTTGACAATGAAAAAAAATTATAATATACACAAATCATCTATTTTCAACTAACCGAATATGAATAAATCCAAATTTAAACAAAAACAAATATGTTAAATATCATATACTACATAATACCTCTATTTGTTTTACATAATTGTTGTTTATATGGTTAAAATGGAATATACAATATATCTTAACTAAGTGAAATTAAAAGTTTAAATGCAGACCAAAAGAAATTTGCACAAAACATAAAACTGAATTTTAATTTTTAATACAAAATTATATCAATTTTTTAAAATTAGAAGTATTATAAAAATATATCTAAAATGATTGTCTCAATTAAGAATATAAAACAATTTTACTAAATTCAGCTCAATATATATTATTTCTCCAATTAGAATCAGCGTTATAGATATAGCGTATATTTAAAAAAAATATATACTATAATTAAATTTAGTTTGTAGTTTTAGTCAAAATTTATGATTGATGTTAATGTTGAAGGAAAAGTCAAATAGAAAATATATAGTGGAGAAAACACTAACCAAGAAGAAAAAGAAGAATCAAAGACGTCAAGATAGTTTTCACCATATTGGTGGCTCCGTTGTTGTAACTATGGTGTCATTCCCACGGTGATCCATTATTAAAACCATTTTATTTTGTGAAAATTGAATAGACAAGAATGAATAGAAAAACGAAATGAGTTTGCAATAAGTATTGGTTTTTGTAAGCTATCTTCATATTGATAGTACAAGTAGAGAGAATATGAGGTAGTAGTAGTTTATTATGATGGGAGGACATCTTTTTTTTTTTTTCAATAGACATGTCACCAACTCTTGATAGAAAATAAAAGGTATTAATTAGAATTCATGGGATTGAATAATGTATGTTTGAGTAGTGAATAACAAATTAAAAACCATTATTAAAATAATGAATTGGTGGTGTTTGGAATATTAATAAAATTAAAAATGAGAGTGAAAAAAAAGTCTACAGTAAGTAATTAATGGAAAAAAATAGAAAATTTAATTTACCATAAATGAGAGAAGAATTTGGAAGTAATAAGTTGAAGTAGTCAAAATATCTTCCAAATATATATCTTTAAAATATATTTAACATCGTTTGAATGAAATATTATTCTAAAACAATAATTCTAAAAGAACCACATAAATTCCAACAATTAAATTAGCTAAGTTTGCTAATTAAAAACATAATGTCAACATATTTTATCAATAAATGAATTTAATTATAAAACCCTTAATTATCAATTTCATTAATTATGGAATATTACTTTTAATTTGATTATTTGAAAGTAATATTTTCTAGATACTTTTGGCACACTTGGTATATTTTCTTTTAATACATGATCAGATAATAAATCATTAAATAATAGTTCTAGATAATTACTAGGAAATAGGTGTAGGTATATAAAATAATGTGAAAATATTGGTGTGTTACAAGTGTAGTCTAATACACCTCTTGTAATGTTTAGTTGTATTCAAATTTTACAGCTTGTATTCGAATATAAATTCTTGTAGTCCAAGACAGATGAGTGAATTTTTCCACTGACTTGGTTTTGTATTCGGCTACAGCATGTTGTAGTTGAATACAAATGTGTAGTTTTAGCTACTGAATTAACATTTGTATTCGACTACACCATTTCGTAGTCGAATACAAAAGTCAAATTTTAGCTATTGACTTAACACTTGTATTCAACTACACCATCTCGTAGTAGAATACAAATATTCTTTTTTTAATTATTGAATTGAGTCTGTATTCGGCTACATAATGTTGTAGTTGAACACAACTTTGAATTTTATCAAAAATTTGATTTTCAAACATTGTTCATGCATTTTGACACTTTAAAAATTCTTTTTATGCATATGCTAAAATTGAAAGTTCTCATGTAGCATTTGAAATATAATAATATTATATTGCATCATTTACCTTACATTATATGACTTCTAGCATATTGACCATAGTTGACTTTGAATTTTGACTTCTTTTTTAGCTTGAAACTTGACCACTTCCCTTGGTCTTTCTCTTCATTAGGGGTGGGAATAGGCCAGGTCAGGCCAGGCTTTGCAAGGCCTGAGCCTGGCCTACGATTAATTTTTTAGGCCTAAGCCTGGCCTACGGCCTATCATAGGCTTTTTTTTCGGCCTGGCCTGGCCTTTTTAAAAGCCTGGCCTGGAAGCCTATTTAAAAGCCTTATTCATATTAAAATATTTAAATGCTCTCCACATACCAATATCAATGTACATATCTATATATATTAAACAAAAAATAATTTTTCTAACAAAATAATTTTTAAAAAATCTGAAACAAACATCCTTTAAACCCTAAAACATAATTCTTGGTTTCAAAGAATAGATTTTTTTTTGAAACAAATGTACCAATTATTACCTATCAAACAAATATGGAAGGACTACTGAGTTATTGACTAATTGAATGACTACCGAATATGGAACGACTACTAAATATGGAATGGCTATCGAATATGGAATGACTATTTAGTGATTGTCTAATTGATAAAATTTAAAATAGGAAATAATATTATTAATATAATAATAAAAAATAACATTAATAAATAATTAAATATATATAGGCCGGCCTGTCAGGCCTAATAGGCTTCTTTGTAAGCCTGAGCCTGACCTATTTAAATAAATAGGCTTTAAAAATAGCCTGAGTCTGGTCTTTTTATTAAATAGGCCAGGCCAGGCCAGGCCATAAGTAGGCCAGGCCATAGGCCCCTGTCGGACGGCCTAGCCTATTCCCATCCCTACTCTTCATAAAAAAAAAAACAGTGTTTTACAATTTCAAAACTCACCTCCTTTGTTGTTTGTGTTTGACTGACTTAGCCTTGGGTTTGTAAAATCGCAGTTATTATAGGTTAATGAGGCTTGACGTTCAAGTTTGGGAGAAACCCTGCTCTGATAGGTGATACTGTGATTGAGAGTCACAAATTGTATTTTACTTATTTAAGTTAAAATAACTTTTTGTATGATAACCTTATAAGTACTAGTAAGTTTTTGGAATTAAATTAAGAAATTATAATTAAATCGAGTTTGTGGAGATTGCACTTTTTTATAAGAGAATTTTTTTTTTAAAGTGTTCCATTTCTATTTTGAGAAATGTGATATCCTAAAAAACTCGTAAAAGTTTCTTTTTATTTAAAAGAGTTTTTATTTATTGGCTACAAATTTTATAGAAATGTGATATAGATTATTATATATATTATTTTGAGGTTTCAGGTGTCTCAATTGCCACTACCATCTATCACCACTGCCACCACCACCAACAACCACCTCTCACTATCTCCAACCACCTCCATCACCAACCTCCAACCACCACCCACCTTTGACAACCGCTACCACCATCTCCAACCACCACGATCACCCAGCTTTGACGCTACCACGAACCTCTACAATCACCAACCTTCGGCGCTACCACCATCAACCACGATCATCCACCTTCAACGATACCACCAACCACCACCTTTGAAAATTGAAATTAAAATTAAAACTGAAATTGATTTTAGTTTTTTAAAATATCATAATTAATTCTGAAAATAACTCACTAATGGGTTAACAATAATAAGGCTTTGGATGGGGTAGAATTTCTGAAAATAACTCTCTGTGGGGTTGACAATCATAAAGCTTATTTAATAATCTGGTGGGGTTTGTTAACCCAACCTTGTGTTTTTATGCTTTGGTGCGGAAACTCTATGTGGGTTCTGATTATCCATGATGTCGAACCGTACATAAAAGCTGAGCCACCTTTGTTGGAATCAATTTGGTTTTATACTTAGAACTTTAATGGTAAAAAAAATATGTTATGAGAAGAATATATTTTACTTTAAAGAGTATGAAAGAAGATTGGTGTTTTTCAACAAAACAAAAAAATAGATTTGATTTAAATTTATAATTAAAGAAAATCTAAAATAAGATTTGATTCAGATTTATAAATTAAAGAAAATCTAGAATAAGGTTTAATTTAAATTTATAATTGAAGAAAATCTAAAATAAGATTTGATTCAGATTTATTGTGACACCCTAAACCCCAAAATAACATTTATAATAATTTAATACTAAATTATTTGGAAAAAAATTCGCAGCGGATAAAGAAAATATGTTCAAGAAAATAAAAAAATTTATAACTAATTTATGATATCACGTTCCTCTTATAAAGCAGGGGAATCTCTAAGTCTGAAGTACTTGGTTAGGAGGCTAGATACTATGCCACCATTCCGATGGACGGACAATTCAAATTGGCCCTGTCCTCATAGATCCGCTCAACCCAACTCGAGACACATATACGTGACAATTGAGGTAAACGTGTGTTGCATGTAGCTCCTGACATTTGGAGTGCTACCTTCAAGTCACCTAGGAATTCCCCACCTGAATACCTTCAAGGTCTAACAATCTTGCCTTAAGGTTCAACACCAGACCTCCACGATCAGGCACATTATGTTGTACTTTCCCGGAATCACTAGGCTTGTCAGGCCCTACCTATATGATAACAAAATAGTCTCCACTTCACATATTCTCAATATTTATTTATTTTTTCCTCGTTGGCATATGATACTCCATTAAGACCATCATCTCAACCAAAAATTGGAATCACAATTATTTCACCAGTTATGGGGTTACTTTAATATTTTCATCACAAATTAACAACATCAATATCATTAATCATATCTCATCACACAAACTCGCCATATTATAGCATCAATATCATCAATAAAAAATCATCATTATAATCACATAAACATATATCATATCATGCATCCATATTTTATTATCACATCAAATATATTCGTCTAATCTAACATATGCACATGATTTCATTAGATTAAAAATTAAATCAATCAACATCTTAAAAACATTTCTTTTTCACATTTTAATCTCACAATTCTCATATTTCACATTAATCAATTTATCTCTTAAAGGGCTACTGCCGCACGTAGCGAGTCCCGGATGAATCGTTGGGAAATATTGTAACACCCTAAATTTTATAATAAACTATTTCATTAGTTAAGTACGATTTTTAATAATTAATTTAATGTTAAAATTATTTTAGAATATATGATGATAAACTTTCTAACTAATTTTCGTTATATAGGTGATTTCTATGATGTGCTAGTTTTATAAATACAAGATTACATGAGCGATATAAATAATAAATATTATATTTTATTATTTCATATATTTTTATTTTAAATAATAGTATTTTAGTGTAATATATATTTTAAAGAAAAAGATTTTATGCGATTTTACGTGTATATACGTGTACTCAATTAATGTAATACTTTTATGTGCGCTTGACTGATGTTAAGTATGCACGTGGTTATATTTTAATTATTTATAACTATTTTCTATTTTTAGTTATTTTTTATAAATAATTATCTCGAGATAGAATTGATATTGTGTTTGATTTATTTTATTTTTGTATACTAGTTATGACATTGTGATTTAATATATATTTATTATGATTTAGTAATTAATATAAAATATTGATGTTATATTTATTTATTTTATAATTTTGACTATTTTCTAATATGTTGGTATTATTATAATCTGAGTATTTTGATAAATAAGTATAATTGTAGAGATTTATTTTGAATGTGAGAGTTTCAATTATTAGTAATATATTTTTTTTTAAATTGATTATTTTAATTACTCTAATTTATAAAATATTAGTAATGTTTGAAAATCTGGAAGAATATTAAAAAGAAGATTAAATAATTATTAATTTTGTTTTAGCAAAATAAAAATAATAATAGTAAAACAAAAACATAAATAAAGGGGTCAATGGGTTTGATTCATGTGTGCACCCTAATTATTAATAAAATAAAATAAACAAAAAGGGAAGCGAGTTGGAAGGGCAGTCGTAAAACCAAAGAGAAAACACGACAATAACCTATCGTTTCACACCAGATCGATAACTGTTTCAGAAAACTTTCTCCATTTTTGCCCAAATTTGAGTATGTTATTTCATTCATTTAACTCGTCAATTAAACATAATTTTTCAGATTTTTAATAACCCCAATTTCTCTCTAAAATACCCGACTTCTCCGTTTGTAGGATTCGTTATTTTGCACTGTTCTCCTTTACCGTAAATCCGATTTGAGTGAAACCAACGCCAAAACGATCGTGTGAAAAGTGGCTATATTATCCACTGATTGGTTTTATGATTTATGGTAATTTTGCTTTACCGAATTTTGGATTTAGTTTTTAGAGTATGTTCTCATAATTTATTTTTAACATTTACCCATAAACTGTTGAGTCAGATCGATTGAAGGACAAATAGTCAATGAACAAAGATTGTTTGCTCCTGGAATCGTATTCGTGTGTGAAAGCGTCGAAATAAGATAATGGGTGAGAGAGCGTTTGAATTCATGAGTATAATATAATGTGAGATGAACGGGAAAACCGTATTTCCCGACGATTCATTCGGGGCTTGCTACCTACGGCAGTAGCCCTTTGAGTGATAAATTAATTAATGTAAAAATATGAGAATTGTGAGATTAAAATATAGAATAGAAATATTTGTAAGGTGTTGATTGATTTAACTTCATTAAATGTGTGGTATTTGATATTATTGACACAAATATGGTTTTCCCGTTCATCTCACAATATATTACACTCATTAATTCAAACGATTTGTTACCCCTTACCTTATTTAGATGCTTTCTCAAACACCGAAATCAATCATAGTTTTCAACCGCAACTGCAGATCGACAATGTACAACGAGCAAATCCGAATAAACGGCAAGTTCACAAAATCGTCAGGACGTGACTGATAAATTATGTGTTGTATAAAAATAAATGTTAAATAATTAATAATAATTTTAAGAGCCAAAATGACGAGAAAAACTCCAGAAAAAGTCTCACTGACTCGTCGAAGTGCCGAAACGATCTGACGTCAACTACACCGAAAAATGCACATGACTAGTGCTTCTTGAAGGTTTCGACGAGAGGAATCCAAAAATGATACCAGTTTTTTGAGACAACAAACGTGGTGATCAGAATTGGGAAAAAATAGCTCACCCAAGGAAAGATACACAACGGGATAAAATTGACGCCAAAAATGGATTCAATGGCCAATTTTGTGTTGGATAGAGGTTGGGATCGATTCAAATGGCAAAGAATTGGTTGGAGTGAATTTGAGAGAAAAAGGGGTTTGTTGCGATTTGCGTGCCATTAGTCTGATTTTTGTTTTTTATTTTTTTAATTGTAGAAGGAGGCGTGCAAATAGCAGATGTACACGTACAAAAGTAAAACCGTAAGTCCAACACAGGGTAGTCAAGTCTGAAACAGAAATAGGGGTGTAATGAAAAGTCCAACCAGTAATAGCCCAAATTAAAATGCAGAAGTAGAAAACAGGGGTGTAAAGAGTCGTCTAGTCCAAATTTCATTTTCTAGTATTTCTAAAAACTCTTAATAAATAATTTATTTTACTTTCTAGAAACTTTTTCTCTAAAATACTCATTTTAACATAATATTATTTATCCTTAACATAGATAAATATAATTTTAACCAAAACTCTCATATTTAAAATAATAACTATAAGTATTACTATAACATTTTTTAAAATAATCACATAAAAATACATCATCGTACCATAATAACAGTATGAAAATAAAGAAACCCAAGATCAATATTACTAATACTTCAAGATAATTATTTGTAAAATAAATAATTAAAATATGATATATTTATAAAAAAAATTAAATATAATTATGTGCACACTTAACATTAGTCAAACATACAAGAAAATATCGCAATCATAATCAAACGGAGAAGTCGGGTATTTTAGAGAGAAATCGAGGTTGTCCCGACGATTCATTCGGGGCTTGCTACCTACGGCAGTAGCCCTTTGAGTGATAAATTAATTAATGTAAAAATATGAGAATTGTGAGATTAAAATATAGAATAGAAATATTTGTAAGGTGTTGATTGATTTAACTTCATTAAATGTGTGGTATTTGATATTATTGACACAAATATGGTTTTCCCGTTCATCTCACAATATATTACACTCATTAATTCAAACGATTTGTTACCCCTTACCTTATTTAGATGCTTTCTCAAACACCGAAATCAATCATAGTTTTCAACCGCAACTGCAGATCGACAATGTACAACGAGCAAATCCGAATAAACGGCAAGTTCACAAAATCGTCAGGACGTGACTGATAAATTATGTGTTGTATAAAAATAAATGTTAAATAATTAATAATAATTTTAAGAGCCAAAATGACGAGAAAAACTCCAGAAAAAGTCTCACTGACTCGTCGAAGTGCCGAAACGATCTGACGTCAACTACACCGAAAAATGCACATGACTAGTGCTTCTTGAAGGTTTCGACGAGAGGAATCCAAAAATGATACCAGTTTTTTGAGACAACAAACGTGGTGATCAGAATTGGGAAAAAATAGCTCACCCAAGGAAAGATACACAACGGGATAAAATTGACGCCAAAAATGGATTCAATGGCCAATTTTGTGTTGGATAGAGGTTGGGATCGATTCAAATGGCAAAGAATTGGTTGGAGTGAATTTGAGAGAAAAAGGGGTTTGTTGCGATTTGCGTGCCATTAGTCTGATTTTTGTTTTTTATTTTTTTAATTGTAGAAGGAGGCGTGCAAATAGCAGATGTACACGTACAAAAGTAAAACCGTAAGTCCAACACAGGGTAGTCAAGTCTGAAACAGAAATAGGGGTGTAATGAAAAGTCCAACCAGTAATAGCCCAAATTAAAATGCAGAAGTAGAAAACAGGGGTGTAAAGAGTCGTCTAGTCCAAATTTCATTTTCTAGTATTTCTAAAAACTCTTAATAAATAATTTATTTTACTTTCTAGAAACTTTTTCTCTAAAATACTCATTTTAACATAATATTATTTATCCTTAACATAGATAAATATAATTTTAACCAAAACTCTCATATTTAAAATAATAACTATAAGTATTACTATAACATTTTTTAAAATAATCACATAAAAATACATCATCGTACCATAATAACAGTATGAAAATAAAGAAACCCAAGATCAATATTACTAATACTTCAAGATAATTATTTGTAAAATAAATAATTAAAATATGATATATTTATAAAAAAAATTAAATATAATTATGTGCACACTTAACATTAGTCAAACATACAAGAAAATATCGCAATCATAATCAAACGGAGAAGTCGGGTATTTTAGAGAGAAATCGAGGTTGTTAAAAATCTGGAATATTATGTTTAATTGACGAGTTAAATGAATGAAATAACATACTCAAATTTGGGCGAAAATGGAGAAAGTTTTCTGAAACAGTTATCGATCACCGGTGTCAAACGATAGGATATTGTTGTGAGTTTCTCTTTGGTTTTACGGCCCTTCCAACTCACTTCCCTTTTTTGTTTGTTTTTATTTTATTAACAATTAGGGTTCACATATGAATCAAACCCATTGGTCCCTTTATTTATGTTTTTGTTTTACTATTATTATTTTTATCTTGTTAACACAAAATTAATAATTATTTAATCTCCTCTTTAATATTCTTCCAAACACAGTTTTTCAAACATTACTAATATTTTATAAATTAGAGTAATTAAAATAATCAATATTAAAAAAAAAATACTACTAATAATTGAAACTCTCACATTCAAAATAATCTCTACAATTATACTTATTTCTCAAAATACTCATATTATAATAATACCATCATATTAGAAAATAGTCAAAATTATAAAATAAATAAATATAATATCAATATTTTATATTAATTACTAAATTATAATAAATATATTTAAAATCACAATGTCATAACAAGTATATAAAAATAAAGGAAATCAAACATAATATCAATTATATCTCAAGATAATTATTTATAAAAAAAAATAACTAAAAATAAAAAATAGTTATAAATAATTGAAATATAATTACGTGCATACTTAAGATCAGTCAAGCGCACATAAAAGTATTACATTAATTGGGTACACGTATATACACGTAAAATCGCATAAAATCTTTTTTTTTTTAAATATATATTACACTAAAATACTATTATTTACTACCAAAATATTTTATTTATCTAATTTTTAAAATATAATTTTTCTTACATTACATTATTTGATTATATTTAGTAGTAATATTTATTTATTTATTTATTTATTTATTTATTTATTTATTTTGTATTTAATATTAATTACTATTACTAGAAATATCAACACAAATAAATTAGAATTGTCTAAACAATAAAGAGTGGAAAAGACTACAAAAATATTTATTTTAATGTACGAATAGCTTGTATGAGAAATGTTTACTCTCACGATATCTATGTTTCAGCTCACACCAAACAGCCAAGCCTATCTAGCAATCAAAAGGATTCATGAAAACAAGGCATTCCGTAGAAGTTTATTAAATGCATTATTACAACATTCATGAACACAATTTCTCACTTCATTAATATTTTGAATTATTGGTTGCTTCAAATAAACCCTAATTCTTCTTGCAAGTTTCCAAGCATGAATTCACGATGATATTAACACCTCGCTCATCTATAAAAATAAAATATCAAAATCATGTAAAAAAAACTAATTTAATCAATGATTAAATACAATTTTTGACCTTACAAAATATATAATATATAAGTTTACTTCAAAAAAAAATTCAAATGTTTGGTTCTTCACCTATTGTATGTTTTAAAAATGATTTCTTTTACTTTTTTTTTTACTAAACAAATAAATATTCAAGTAAATATCTCTCAACTTCAACAAAAACATCACTTCATTTAAAATGTCTATGTTGCAAGTTCTAATTTTGATTTGAAAATACGTGAATTATATCTATAGAAACTAAAAGTATATTTAACTCTTGAATCAATAAGTTTATAAGATTAGTTTCATAAAACAAACAATAAAAAAAGAGATAAAGTTTGATCTTACCCATATTATCTATATTGGATTTCGAGTGAACACAACTAGCAGTGCAATCATCTTCATCTTTGGATAATGTATTATTGCAATTCTCTATTTGACAATTTGCAACACAAGCTGCATAAAATTGACGATTGGCACTTAAATATTTACATTTGGAATAACAGTTGCGATAGCAAATGAAACGACCGAAAAAACCATCTGTTGATATAGGTTTTGGAGAATCATTAGCTTCAGCAAAAACAACCATAATCAATGTCATAATTATGACAATATTTTTCATATGATTCTTTGCCATAATTCTCTTTTCAAAAGTAAATTTTTTTTTTTCTTAGTATATATGAAATTTTATTTGACAATTTAAGTTGAAAAAAACCTCCATTTATAAGCATAGAAAAATGCATTTTAAGTATATTTTAATATCATAGCAAAACTATTCTGCAGACTCATAAATTGTGTCATGTTTAATTTCCTATTTTGTAAAAGCAACATATTAGAAATACAATTAATAATTTTTTCTTCTTTGGAAATATAACATGATTTATAGTAAAAGTATTTTTGACAAAAATATTTTTTATGATATTGTGGTTTGAAAGGAACATATTAAATGTGAAAAGTTTTTCAATGAGAATGTGAGAATGTTAAATCTTAACCATACAACCATACATAGATAATCCTGATTAAAAGTTATTTAATTAGCAAATAGTTACTTAAAAAAGTCGCATAATTGATTCTTTTCTTTTAATCACGACAATCTATAATAACAAATTTATAACCGTTATCTTTTTTTATTAATTTATCATTATTAGCTCTTTTTATTTTACTAATAATAATGACTTTATGATCATGACCTCTTTTATTAATTTATTATAATCGTTAGCTTTTTTGTATCTACTATATCTATTAACATTACCTTATAATAAGGTTTTTCTTAATATGGAAAAAATTCAATTGTTACCTTGTACATTTTTGAATTCCAGACCAATTCAACTATATTTATATTTTATATTTTATGTTTTAATTGAAATAAATGATAATAATTATGTCCATTTAGATGTCTTTTTGAAGGAAGGAGTTTGACCTTATAATTTTATGGAATTTCAATTTCCTTTGAGATTATTTGTATAATGGTGAGTGGGCTACTTTAGTTAATAATAATTTCACTCTTTCTTAATTTATAAAAAAAATAATAATCATGATTATAATATCTTCAATTTATTTAATAAGTTTTTAAATGGTTAGCTTGAAAAGTAATAATCATAAAATTTTATAAATAATTTTTTAACTAAAAATAATAAATCCAGTTGAATATTATATCTAAAGATAATATAACAAGTTTTATATGACCATGGTGCAGTTAATTATATTTCCCGTAATGTTTATAAATAAATATCATTTCATCGACACAAATACAAAAAAAAATGCTTCTCTATTATTGAATTTTAGTATAGCATGGAATTGATCAAAGCTATACATGTTGGACAAGACATGATGAGAAAATAAAAAAGAGAACACTAATTTGGAGAATGGTGTGACATATGCTTCAAATGATTATGACAAAAATACATATGAGCGAGACCAAGTTGAGGAGATTGCAAAAGCAGTTGAAGAAGATCTTCGGGATTGTCCTAAAATATTTGAGAGTTTGTTGAGTGATGCAGAGAAACCATTATATAATCGTTGTACTAAATTCACAAGATTGTCGGTGATATTAAAGTTGTACAACTTAAAAACGAGTAATGGATGGTTTGATAAGAGGTTCACTGTAACAACCTATTTTTTGTTTTTAAAAAAACAAAAATCGAATTTCAGAAATTAAGAAAGAAATACTTTTGGATAAAATATTTAAGTCGTAACATAACGACAAAAGTCAAAAAATATTTACAAGCAGCGGAATTAGTTTTTGAAATAAAAAAGTCCAAAGCATTTAAACAGCAAAATACATCGGGGCTATGAGACTTATCAGACATAACTCATACCCTTGTGGTATTCTCGGCAGACACCTGTACAAAAGAACTGCCCCAAGAATTTTAACTTCCCCCCGCCACATCAAAAAGTGGTACAAGGACCCATCAAAATAAAAGTCAAACTAACAATATGAGGTATAGGTACAGTCTTCCAAATTGAAATAAATACATCCACAAAAGAAAGACATCTAGCCTCTATACAACCATCTAATATGATCATCGAGTGTTCTCCACGCTCCCTGCAAAATCCTCCTGATACAGCTTCGGTCAGGTATGTCTAACTACCTTCCCATCTCCAGGGTACTAACCAGTAGGATGATCCTGGTTCTCATATGAGGGCAAAGCCCAGATTTCCACAATAATTGTAAAGGGTCACCAACCGAAATTAACAAATATCACATAGAATTTAAATTACAAATGCACAAAATAACATTTCACCTTAGCATACTCCTTGAAAGGGTTTTCATATGCCAAACATGCATAATCAAAGTTGAAAAATGAAGTTTTTAACAAAACTGCACTGTCGTATTCGAATACAGTGTTAATTCATAAGTCAGTAGCAAAATCAGCACAA
The DNA here is from genome assembly GCF_000331145.2 of Cicer arietinum. NCBI lineage: Eukaryota > Viridiplantae > Streptophyta > Magnoliopsida > Fabales > Fabaceae > Cicer > Cicer arietinum. The sequence continues at coordinate 18,134,308 of NC_021160.2, read as the reverse complement.
CTGTAATCGAATACGAGATAGGATGTAGTTGGATACAAGGTAGGACAAGTCAGTAGCAAAAACAACATAACTGTATTCGAATACGAGTGCAAGTCAGTGGCAAAAATTATCCTGTCGTATTCGAATACAGAAATCTCGTATCCGAATACAGTGCGAGTCAATGGCAAAAATTATCATGTCGTATCTGAATACAAAAATTCCATATCTGAATACAAGTGTGAAATCATAAGTCAGTAGCAAACTCTGTGTTGTCGTATTCGAATACAGTCCTGTCGTAATCGAATACAACTGTGAAAAGTGCAGATTTTCAGTTTTGAAAACGTTTCGAAACCATTCAACACTTACAACACAAAATCAATCATCACACGTAGCAATTATGGCACAATCACAAACAACAACTGAGTATGTATATACAATCGTCACAGTATATCAAACATGACTCACATGCGAAGCACCCTAATGCAATACGTATAGGCCAAAATGCATGATTCCGGAAATTCCAAACCAAAGCTCTCCTTGAGAGGCATAAATCGTAATTGTACAGTCTCTCACAGACCAGTACTAATTACCAAGGTGCCACCTATCACTGGCCCGCACGATTTATTAAGATGTATCCTATCACAGGTCTTACACCACAATTCCAAACAAAAACCCTCTGCGAGGGGCGTAAATCCTAAACGTACAGTTTCTCACGAACAAACACGAATGCAGTCTCTCATGGACAACACGAGTGCAGTCTCTCACGGACAAACACGAGTGCAGTCTCTCACGGACAAACACGATTTACTATAGTGTAGTCTCTCACGGACAAACACGATTTACTATGGTGTAGTCTCTCACAAAACAAACACCAGTGCAGTCTCTCACGGACAAACACAAATTACTAGGGTGTAGTCTCTCACAGACAAACACCAGTGCAGTCTCTCACGGACAAACACGATTTACTATGGTGTAGTCTCTCACGGACAAACACTAGTGCAGTCTCTCATGGACAAACACAATTTACTAGGGTGTAGTCTCTCACGGACAAACACCAATGCAGTCTCTTACGGACAAACACGATTTACTAGGGTGTAATCTCTCACGGACAAACACCAGTGAAGTCTCTCACGGACAAACACGATTTACTATGGCGCAGTCTCTCACGAAAAAACACCATAGTTAAATCCTCGTAAGGATAAGATGAACTACTGAACTCATGGAACCATCATGTGGCCCATCGCGGTCACCACTTAACATTGTGGCCTATCGCGGTCACCACTTAAACATCATGGCCCATCGCGGTCACCACTTAAACACCGTGGCCCATCGTGGTCACCACTTAATTGCACCTAAACGCACCTTAAACATACATATAGCAGTTTTGAACCCATAATCACATCAAAACTTAATCACCACAACATCACACATAATGGCACCACAATCATTCGTAATATCAATTATGAGCACATAATCACATCCAAATTAATCTCCACAAATTCGCTCATTAACCACCTCAAATTTAATTCAACAATTCACCCATCAATTTCAATTTTCTCAATTCCCACCAAATTTAATCTACAAATCACCCATATTACAACTCCACATATTTCAACCATAATTCACCCATTAATTTCCACAATTTCAAACATAATTTTACACCAAATTAATTTCCACAAACCACCCCTCAATCACATCAAAACAATTTCCTCAACCACACTTAAATAACCTAAATATCATTTTTCACAAATCCAAACATAAAACACATCTCAAAAATTCATAATATTAATTATGAACGCATCAATCCCACCAAACATGAATCACCATAAACCACACCTCAAACACACCATATTCAAATTCCACTAATCCACTCATAAATCGAATTAATTTCATTTTTCCATAAATATATCTTAAACACCTAAAACGTATTTTCGACAAACTCACATATAAGGTCCTAAATGCAAACTAAAAGTTTGGAAGGAGCCCTTACCTTAACGGTAGCTTTAACAGCCGATTACGATACCACAATTAATTCTGGTAAAATTTTCACTCGCGTCGTCGCTTCGTTAACTAGCTCACTAGCACTACCGCGTGGCAATGAGCAACTTTCCCTTTTGTCACTTCTCGCAAGGGAGCTTAGATCTAGAAGGAAAGTGAGGATTTGTGTTTGACAGTTTTGAAAGCCACTAACATAGTTTTCATTGTTTTTGAAACAGAGAAAAAAAGAAGGAGGAGACGTTTGCGAGGCAGGGACGGTGTTTCCTTTTCTTTCCTTTTTGTTTTCCTTCCTTTCCTTTTTAAAAAACAAATGTCTAGGTATTTTAAAAAATATCACTTCACCCATCACCTCACGTCACTTTTTCAGGAAAAATATCTTCCCTCGCCGCAATTTAATCGCAGATGAATTTTTCTGAAAAACACTGCATCTCATAAAAAATTTCTTTCGAAAAAAGATTCACCATAATAAATAAAATTATTCATCAACGAATAATTTTACTTGGGGCTCCAAAAATATATTTTTGGCATATAACACCCAAAATACCAATAAACTTGGCTAAAAAGCCTCAAAATTTCAACACAAAATTCCTAAAAAATACATAAATTAGAAATTAAAACTCAGGGTCTTACATTACTACCCCCTTAAAAGAAGTTTCGTTCTCGAAACTTAAGGTGTGAGTAACAACCACACTAGGTTTGTAATGAAATTCAACAATACAAGTCACAACTGGTTTCACCCGGCCTACTCGAAGAAAATGTTGCCCACCCCTTTTCATAGGGTGCTTAATAACTCTATACATTTTCCTTGCCGGTAGCCTCGCGCGTTCCATTCAACACGATTTTGTCTACTATCAACAAGAGATTAAGGATGACCAGTCCCTCAATTTATCAATAAATAGCCAACAACCATGATGGTGGCTTGGACTATCTTAACCGAACTGTAATAGGCTCCCCACGACTTGCACTTAAGGTTATCCTAATGCACAAGCGATCAAACAAACTTCTCAAGGTCCACTGAGTTTCCCGTATTTTCCTATAACTTTTCTCTTATCGACAAATTACAATCGCCCAAAACTGTCACATAGCCTCATATACGTCTACTTGGAACAATTGAGTACAATGATAACAGTCTAATATAATTTCAAGTACAATAGAGAACCTTTCTCAATGATATGACAATGTAAAATTTGTACTTGAAATATGAAACTAAGACTTTGAATGTAACACCCTAAACCCCAAAATAATATATATAATAAATTATATCATATTCCTATAAAATTTGTAACGGATAAATAAAAATCTATTTGCAAGAAAATAAAAACTTTTATTTCTAATTAGGATATCAAGTTAAAATAGTGCACTCTCGATAAGCTTGATTTAAGTATAATCACTTGATTTAATTTTATAAACTTACTAGTACTTCTAAGATTTTCATACAAAAATTTGTTTATATTAAATAATTAAAATACAAATTAAAACCTTTATTCCCGGTATCACCTATCAGAGCGGGTTCCTCCCAAACTTGAACTTCAAGACTCATTAACCTGTAATAACTGCGATTTCCCAAACGCATGGCCAAACCAGTCAAACACAAACAACAAAGGGGGTGAGTTTTGAAATCATGATAAAAATATAATACAAGTAAGAAGAACACCCAAACAATCATAATAGAACTGTATCACTATACAAACATTCCATCAAGAAAATATCACATTAAAAAGTCAAAATCACTCAAGGAAAATCAATAAATTTCACTATAACATCAAATCATCTAAGAGAAATTATCACCACACACGATACATATTAATCACAACAAAACAATCACAATAAAATGCAATGCTATGCATGAGCTTAGACTCTACTTCACAATGTCGTACCATTCTAACTCTGAAGAACTTGGTTAGGAGGATTGATACTATGCCACCATCTCGATGGAGGGACAATTTAAATTGGCCTTGTCCTCATAGATCCCTTCAACTCAACCCGAGACACATATATGTGATAGTCGAGATAAGCGTGTGTTGCGTGGTAGATCCCGACATTTGGAGTGCTACATCTAAGTCACCTAGGAATTCCACACCCGAATACCTCCAAGGTCTAACAATCTTGCCTTAAGGCTTGACAACAGACCGCCACGATCAGGCTCATTCAATTGTACTTTCCCATAATCACTAGGCTTGTCGGACTCTACCAATATAACAACAAAATAATCTTCACTTCACAAATTCTCAATATTTATTTTCTCCCCTCATTGGCCTATAATACTCCATTAAGACCGTCATCTCAAACACAAATTGAAATCACAATTATTTCATCAACTATGGGGTTATTTAAATTTTCTCATCACAAATTTATAACATCACTATCATTAATCACACATCGCCATCATCATCATCATCACATAAACTCATCACAAATTTATAGCATCACTATCATCAATCATACATCATCATATGTACTCATCACAAATTTATCACATCACAATTATTAATCATACATCATAAAATTATTACAACACATCCATCTTTTATTATAACATGATTTAAACTCGTCTAATCAAACATATACATAAAATTAATTCAACAACCAATATCACAATAATATCAAACATCACACATTTAAGTAAATTAAATCAAATATCACAATTATATCAAATACCACATATTTTACAAAATTAAATCAAATATCACAATAAAATCAAATACCACACATTTAACGAATCAATCAACACCTTATAAGTATTTCTATTCCATATTTTAATCTCACAATTTTCCTTTGTGCACATTAATTAATATATCACTCAAAGGGCTACTGCCGTACGTAGCGAGCACTAGATGAACCGTAGGGAAATACGGTTTTCCCGTTCATCTCACAATATATTATACTCATAAATTCAAACGATCTCTCACCCCTTACCTTATTTCGACGTTTTCACACACGAATACGATTCCACAAGCAAACAGCATTCGTTCATTGACTCTTTGTCCTTCAATCGATCTAACTCGACAATTTATGGGTAAACGTTAAAAATAAATTATGAGAAGATACTCTAAAAATTAAATTCAAAATTCGGTTAAAGAAAATTACCATAAATTAGAAAACCAATTAGTGAATAATTTAGCCAATTTTCACACAATCGTTTTGACGTTGGTTTCACTCGAATCAGACTTACGGTGAAAGAGAACGATGCAAAATAACGAATTTTACAAACGGAGAAGTCGGTTATATTAGAGAGAAATTTGTATGGTTAAAAATCTGGAAAAGTGTTTTTAATTGACTAACTAAATGTATAAAATAACATACTAAAATTTCGACGAAAACGGAGAAAATTTTCTGAGACAGTTATCGATCGCTGGTATGAATTTTATTCTATTTGTTCTCCAATTCTTTGTGGGAGCGGTTGCCGCATACCTAGCTCTTTCTCTATTTTCTTTTTTTTTTTACTCTTTAATTAGGTTTTACTTGGGTTTGACCCATGAAATACATTTTAATCTTTATTTATTTATTTTTAATAAAACCAACAACTACCAAAGTTATTTTTAAACACTTTTTTTTTAACACAATTTAATTACTAATATTTCGAACTAATACTTGATGAATTAGAGTAATTAAAAAAATTAAAAAAATTTAAAAAATTGACCTTTTAAAAAATACATGTTTATAACAACCCAAACTCTCATATTCAAATTAAACACTATAATTATACTTATTTTTCAAAATATTCACGATATAATAATATATAATTAGAGAATTGTCAAAATTATAAAATAAATAAATATAACAATAATATTTAATATTAATTACTAAATCGTAATAAATATATATATATATATATATAATCACAATTCCAAAATAAATATATAAAAATAAAGAAAATCAAACTCAATATTACTACTATCTCAAGATGATTATTTATAAAATAAATAATTGAAATAAGATATCTTTAGAAATAATTAAATATAATTAAGTGCATATTTAATATTAATCAAACACACTAGAAAATATGATATTAATTATCAAAACTCACATATACACGTAAAATCGTCTAAATCTTATTCTTTAAAATATTTACACTAATATACTATTATTTTTTAGAAAAATATATAAAATAATAATAAAAGTATAACATTATTATTTACATCACTCATTTAGTCAAATATGTATAAAACTAGCACATTGTAGAAAACACACATATAACGAAAATTAATCCTAAAATTTATCAACATATATTATAAAATAAGTTTAACATCAAGTTAATTATTAAAATTCTATTTAATTCATAAAATAGTTTATTGTAAAATTTAGGGTGTTATATTGAATAAATCAAAATATTTCAGAAAGTTTGTTCAAAGTTGTTCAAAGTTGTTCAAAGATTAATGAAAAGATTTGGAAATGATTGATTCGTTAAATCTGAAGTTATGAAGTATTTATACTCCTTAGACATCACTTCAGATAAGTGACAATCGTTCTTAGAAGTTTGATGAACATATGCAATGATCCAGGTTGAATCTGAACTGAAAAATTGCATCGTTCTGCAGTTGTATTCGGCTACAACAACAGTGTTGTGACACCTAAACCCCCAAAATAATATATAATAATTTATATCATATTTCTATAAATTTTACAGTGGATAAATAAATAAATAAATTCCAAGAAAATAAAAACTTTTATTTTTAATTTAGGATATCACGTTTCTCAAAATTCAAATGGAACACTTTAAACTCTTTTTTTTCTCCATTAAATTAGTGCAATCTCAATAAGCTTGATTTAAATATAGTTATTTGATTTAATTCTAAAAACTTACTAGAACTTCTAAGGTTTTCATACAAAAATTTGTTTCAAATTAAATAAGTAAAATACAAATTAAAACCCATATTCTCAGTATCTCCTATCAGAGCGAGGTTTCTCCCAAACTTAAACTTCAAGTATCATTAACCTGTAACAAATGTGATTTCACAAACGCAAGGTCAAGCCAATCAAACACAAACAACGAAGGAGGTGAGTTTCGAAATTCTGTTGATAGTATAATACAAGTAAGAAGAACACGCAGCAAAAAAAAATCATTATAGAACTGTATTTTTACACAAACATTGCTCAAGAAATATATCACATTAAAAGTTGAAATCACTCAAGGAAAATCAATATATTTCACTATAACATCAAATCATCAAAGAGAAATTATAATCACATGCGATACACATTAATCACAAGAAAAAAATCACAAGAAAATGCATGATATGCATGAGCTTAGACTCTACTTCACAATGTGGTACCATTCTAACTCTGAAGAACTTGGTTAGGAGGATTGATATTATGCCACCATCTCGATGGAGGGACAATTTAAATTGGCCTTGTCCTCATAGATCCCCTCAACTCAACTTGAGACACATATATGTGATAGTCGAGATAAGTGTGTGTTGTGTGGTAGCTCCCGACATTTGGAGTGCTACCTCGAAGTCACATAGGAATTCCCCACCCGAATACCTCCAAGATCTAACAATCTTGTCTTAAGGGTCAACAGCAGACCGCCACAATCAGGCTCATTCAGTTGTACTTCCCTGGAATCCCTAGGCTTGTCAGGCCCTACTTATATGATGACAAAAAATCTCCACTTCACAAATTCTCAATATTTATTTTCTCTCCTCGTTGGCCTATGTTACTCCATTAAGTCCGTCATCTCAAACACAAATTGGAATCACTATTATTTCATCAACTATGGGGTTATTTCAATATTCTCATCACAAATTTATATCATCACAATCATTAATCACACATCATAAATTGATAGCATCCTATCATCAATCGTTCCTCATCACACACACTTATCACACATTTATAACATCACAATTATCAACCATATATCATCATCATCATCATCACAATATATTATCACAATGCATTCATCTTTTATTATCACATTAAATAAACTCATTTAATCAAATATAAACATAAAAATCATTTGACACCAATAACACAATAAAAGAAATTAAATTAATCAACACCTTACAAATATTTCTATTCTTCACAATTTCTATATTTTCATATTAATTAATTTATCCCTCAGAGGAGTACTATCGTACATAGCGAGCCCCGAATAAATCGTTGGGAAATACGGTTTTCTCGTTCCTCTCACAATATATTATACTCATGAATTCAAATTCAAACGCTCTCACCCCTTACCTCGATTGGAGATTTTGTACAACGTGACGAGGCATAAGGAATTCTGCAATGACACTGAGCATGAATATCTTATCAATTCTACATCTCATTTTGTTGATCACCGTAACTAATGATTAGTAGACGCAACAAGCAACCCAAATAAAATAAATTATTCATCCTTAATAATAAAATCTTAAAATAAGGTATCATATAATATATGATTATTATATACAAATAATTATGTCCATATAAATCGGATTATATTTAAAACTAACAATATTTAAAACTTTTGACAATGAAAAAAAATTATAATATACACAAATCATCTATTTTCAACTAACCGAATATGAATAAATCCAAATTTAAACAAAAACAAATATGTTAAATATCATATACTACATAATACCTCTATTTGTTTTACATAATTGTTGTTTATATGGTTAAAATGGAATATACAATATATCTTAACTAAGTTAAATTAAAAGTTTAAATGCAGACCAAAAGAAATTTGCACAAAACATAAAACTGAATTTTAATTTTTAATACAAAATCATATCAATTTTTTAAAATTAGAAGTATTATAAAAATATATCTAAAATGATTGTCTCAATTAAGAATATAAAACAATTTTACTAAATTCAGCTCAATATATATTATTTCTCCAATTAGAATCAGCGTTACAGATATAGCGTATATTTAAAAAAAAAATATATAATATAATTAAATTTAATTTGTAGTTTTAGTCAAAATTTATGATTGATGTTAAGGTTGAAGGAAAAGTCAAATAGAAAATATATAGTGGAGAAAACACTAACCAAGAAGAAAAAGAAGAATCAAAGACGTCAAGATAGTTTTCACCATATTGGTGGCTCCGTTGTAGCTATGGTGTCATTCCCACGGTGATCCATTATTGAAACAATTTTATTTTGTGAAAATTGAATAGACAGGAATGAATAGAAAAACAAAATGAGTTTGCAAATAAGTATTGGTTTTTGTAAGCTATCTTCATAGTGATAGTACAAGCAGAGAGAATATGAGGTAATAGTAGTTTATTATGATGGGAGGACATTTTTTTTTTTCAATAGACATGTCACCAACTCTTGATAGAAAATAAAAGGTATTAATTAGAATTCATGGGATTGAATAATGTATGTCTGAGTAGTGAATAACAAATTAAAAACCATTATTAAAATAATGAATTGGTGGTGTTTTGAATATTAATAAAATTAAAAGTGAGAGTGAAAAAAAAGTCTACAGTAAGTAATTAATGGAAAAAAATAGAAAATTTAATTTACCATAAATGAGAGAAGAATTTGGAAGTAATAAGTTGAAGTAGTCAAAATAGCTTCCAAATATATATCTTTAAAATATATTTAACATCGTTTGAATGAAATATTATTCTAAAACAATAATTCTAAAAGAACCACATAAATTCCAACAATTAAATTAGCTAACGTTTGCTAATTAAAAACATAATGTCAACATATTTTATCAATAAATGAATTTAATTATAAAACCCTTAATTATCAATTTCATTAATTATGGAATATTACTTTTAATTTGATTATTTGAAAGTAATATTTTCTAGATACTTTTGGCAGACTTGGTATATTTTCTTTTAATACATGATCACATAATAAATCATTAAATAATAGTTCTAGATAATTACTAGCATATAGGTGTAGGTATATAAAATAATGTGAAAATATTGGTGTGTTACAAGTGTAGTCTAATACACCTCTTGTAATGTTTAGTTGTATTCAAATTTTACAGCTTATATTCGAATATAAATTCTTGTAGTCCAATACAGATGAGTGAATTTTTCCACTGACTTGGTTTTGTATTCGGCTACAGCATGTTGTAGTTGAATACAAATGTGTAGTTTTAACTACTGAATTAACATTTGTATTCGACTACACCATCTCGTAGTCGAATACAAAAGTCAAATTTTAACTATTGATTTAACACTTGTATTCAGCTACACCATCTCGTAGTAGAATACAAATATTCTGTTTTAATTATTGAATTGAGTCTGTATTCGGCTACATAATGTTGTAGTTGAACACAACTTTGAATTTTATCAAAAATTTGATTTTCAAACATTGTTCATGCATTTTGACACTTTAAAAATTCTTTATATGCATATGCTAAAATGGAAAGTTCTCATGTGCATTTGAAATATAATAATATTATATTGCATCATTTACCTTACATTATATGACTTCTAGCATATTGACCATAGTTGACTTTGAATGTTGACTTCTTTTTTAGCTTGCAACTTGACCACTTCCCTTGGTCTTTCTCTTCATAAAAAAAAATTAAGTGTTTTACAATTTCAAAACTCACCTCCTTTGTTGTTTGTGTTTGACTGACTTAGCTTTGGGTTTGTAAAATCGCAGTTATTATAGGATAATGAGGCTTGACGTTCAAGTTTGGGAGAAACCCTGCTCTGATAGGTGATACTGTGATTGAGAGTCATACATTGTATTTTACTTATTTAAGTAAAAATAACTTTTTGTATGATAACCTTATAAGTACTAGTAAGTTTTTGGAATAAAATTAAGAAATTATAATTAAATCGAGTTTGTGGAGATTGCACTTTTTTATAAGATAATTTTTTTTTTTTAAAGTGTTCCATTTGTATTTTGAGAAAAGTGATATTCTAAAAAACTCATAAAAGTTTCTTTTTATTTAAAAGAGTTTTTATTTACTGGCTTCAAATTTTATAGAAATGTGATATAGATTATTATATATATTATTTTGACGTTTCGGGTGTCTCAATTGCCACTACGATCTATCACCACTGCCACCACCACCAACAACCACCTCTCACTATCTCCAACCACCTCCATCACCAACCTCCAACCACCACTCACCTTTGACAACCGCTACCACCATCTCCAACCACCACGATCACCCACCTTTGACGCTACCACGAACCACTACAATCACCCACCTTCGGCGCTACCACCATCAACCACGATCATCCACCTTCAACGATACCACCAACCACCACCTTTGAAAATTGAAATTAAAATTAAAACTGAAATTGATTTTAGTTTTTTAAAATATCATAATTAATTCTGAAAATAACTCACTAATGGGTTAACAATAATAAGGCTTTGGATGGGGTGGAATTTCTGAAAATAACTCTCTGTGGGGTTGACAATCATAAAGCTTATTTAATAATCTGGTGGGGTTTGTTAACCCAACCTTGTGTTTTTATGCTTTGGTGCGGAAACTCTATGTGGGTTGTGATTATCTATGATGTCGAACCGTACATAAAAGCTGAGCCACCTTTGTTGGAATCAATTTGGTTTTATACTTAGAACTTTAATGGTAAAAAAAATATGTTATGAGAAGAATATATTTTACTTTAAAGAGTATGAAAGAAGATTGGTGTTTTTCAACAAAACAAAAAAATAGATTTGATTTAAATTTATAATTAAAGAAAATCTAAAATAAGATTTGATTCAGATTTATAAATTAAAGAAAATCTAGAATAAGGTTTAATTTAAATTTATAATTGAAGAAAATCTAAAATAAGATTTGATTCAGATTTATTGTGACACCCTAAACCCCAAAATAACATTTATAATAATTTAATACTAAATTATTTGGAAAAAAATTCGCAGCGGATAAAGAAAATATGTTCAAGAAAATAAAAAAATTTATAACTAATTTATGATATCACGTTCCTCTTATAAAGCAGGGGAATCTCTAAGTCTGAAGTACTTGTTTAGGAGGCTAGATACTATGCCACCATTCCGATGGACGGACAATTCAAATTGGCCCTGTCCTCATAGATCCGCTCAACCCAACTCGAGACACATATACGTGACAATTGAGGTAAACGTGTGTTGCATGTAGCTCCTGACATTTGGAGTGCTACCTTCAAGTCACCTAGGAATTCCCCACCTGAATACCTTCAAGGTCTAACAATCTTGCCTTAAGGTTCAACACCAGACCTCCACGATCAGGCACATTATATTGTACTTTCCCGGAATCACTAGGCTTGTCAGGCCCTACCTATATGATAACAAAATAGTCTCCACTTCACATATTCTCAATATTTATTTATTTTTTCCTCGTTGGCATATGATACTCCATTAAGACCATCATCTCAACCAAAAATTGGAATCACAATTATTTTACAAGTTATGGGGTTACTTTAATATTTTCATCACAAATTAACAACATCAATATCATTAATCATATCTCATCACACAAACTGGCCATAATTTTATAGCATCAATATCATCAATAAAAAAACATCATTATAATCACATAAACATATATCATACCATGCATCCATATTTTATTATCACATCACATATATTCGTCTAATCTAACATATGCACATGATTTCATTAGATTAAAAATTAAATCCATCAACACCTTAAAAACATTTCCTTTTCACATTTTAATCTCACAATTCTCATATTTCACATTAATCAATTTATCTCTTAAAGGGCTACTGCCGCACGTAGCGAGTCCCAGATGAATCGTTGGGAAATATTGTAACACCCTAAATTTTATAATAAACTATTTCATTAGTTAAGTAGGATTTTTAATAATTAATTTAATGTTAAAATTATTTTAGAATATATGATGATAAACTTTCTAACTAATTTTCGTTATATAGGTGATTTCTATGATGTGCTGGTTTTATAAATACAAGATTACATGAGCGATATAAATAATAAATATTATATTTTATTATTTCATATATTTTTTTTAAATAATAGTATTTTAGTGTAATATATATTTTAAAGAAAAAGATTTTATGCGATTTTACGTATATATACGTGTACTCAATTAATGTAATACTTTTATGTGCGCTTGACTGATGTTAAGTATGCACGTGGTTATATTTCAATTATTTATAACTATTTTCTATTTTAAGTTATTTTTTATAAATAATTATCTTGAGATAGAATTGATATTGTGTTTGATTTAGTTTATTTTTGTATACTAGTTATGACATTGTGATTTAATATATATTTATTATGATTTAGTAATTAATATAAAATATTGATGTTATATTTATTTATTTTATAATTTTGACTATTTTCTAATATGTTGGTATTATTATAATCTGAGTATTTTGATAAATAAGTATAATTGTAGAGATTATTTTGAATGTGAGAGTTTCAATTATTAGTAATATATTTTTTTTATATTGATTATTTTAATTACTCTAATTTATAAAATATTAGTAATGTTTTAAAATCTGGAAGAATATTAAAAAGAAGATTAAATAATTATTAATTTTGTTTTAGCAAAATAAAAATAATAATAGTAAAACAAAAACATAAATAAAGGGGCCAATGGGTTTGATTCATGTGTGAACCCTAATTGTTAATAAAATAAAATAAACAAAAAGGGAAGCGAGTTGGAAGGGCAGTCGTAAAACCAAAGAGAAAACACGACAATAACCTATCGTTTCACACCAGATCGATAACTGTTCCAGAAAACTTTCTCCGTTTTTGCCCAAATTTGAGTATGTTATTTCACCGGAATGATACTTATTTATCAAAATAATCTCTACAATTATACTTATTTCTCAAAATACTCATATTATAATAATACCATCATATTAGAAAATAGTCAAAATTATAAAATAAATAAATATAATATCAATATTTTATATTAATTACTAAATCATAATAAATATATATAAAATCACAATGCCATAACAAGTATATAAAAATAAAGGAAATCAAACATAATATCAATTCTATCTCAAGATAATTATTTATAAAAAAAAATAACTAAAAATAGAAAATAGTTATAAATAATTGAAATATAACTACGTGCATACTTAAGATCAGTCAAGCGCACATAAAAGTATTACATTTATTGGGTACACGTATATACACGTAAAATCGCATAAAATCTTTTTCTTTAAAATATATATTACACTAAAATACTATTATTTTTTAAAAAAATATATCAAATAATAAAATATAATATCTATTATTTATATTGCTCATGTAATCTAGTATTTATAAAACTAGTACATCATATAAATCAACTATATAACAAAAATTAGTCAGAAAATTTATCATTATATATTCTAAAATAATTTTAATATTAAATTAATTATTTAAAATCGTATTTAACAAATAAAATAGTTTATTATAAAATTTAGTGTCTTAAAATGTCAATCTTCAATTTCTCCTCCATCTTCTCAAACTCAACCACTTGCTCAAATAACCTCAACACTTTTGAGGGTTATGGCTATGGAACACTTCACATTGCCAAGGTCCTCAACACTTTTCATTTATAACTTTTAGAAATTAAAATAATATGTGGTCTTGGTCATCAGAAACATAATTTGTTTAAAATTATTTACTACCAAAATATTTTATTTGTCTAATTTTTAAAATATAATTTTTCTTACATTACATTATTTGATTATATTTATTAGTAATATTTATTTATTTATTTTGTATTTAATATTAATTACTATTACTAGAAATATCAACACAAATAAATTAGAATTGTCTAAACAATAAAAAGTGGAAAAGACTACAAAAATATTTATTTTAATGTACGAATAGCTTGTATGAGAAATGTTTACTCTCACGATATCTATGTTTCAGCTCACACCAAACAGCCAAGCCTATCTAGCAATCAAAAGGATTCATGAAAACAAGGCATTCCGTAGAAGTTTATTAAATGCATTATTACAACATTCATGAACACAATTTCTCACTTCATTAATATTTTGAATTATTGGTTGCTTCAAATAAACCCTAATTCTTCTTGCAAGTTTCCAAGCATGAATTCACGATGATATTAACACCTCGCTCATCTATAAAAATAAAATATCAAAATCATGTAAAAAAAACTAATTTAATCAATGATTAAATACAATTTTTGACCTTACAAAATATATAATATATAAGTTTACTTCAAAAAAAAATTCAAATGTTTGGTTCTTCACCTATTGTATGTTTTAAAAATGATTTCTTTTACTTTTTTTTTTACTAAACAAATAAATATTCAAGTAAATATCTCTCAACTTCAACAAAAACATCACTTCATTTAAAATGTCTATGTTGCAAGTTCTAATTTTGATTTGAAAATACGTGAATTATATCTATAGAAACTAAAAGTATATTTAACTCTTGAATCAATAAGTTTATAAGATTAGTTTCATAAAACAAACAATAAAAAAAGAGATAAAGTTTGATCTTACCCATATTATCTATATTGGATTTCGAGTGAACACAACTAGCAGTGCAATCATCTTCATCTTTGGATAATGTATTATTGCAATTCTCTATTTGACAATTTGCAACACAAGCTGCATAAAATTGACGATTGGCACTTAAATATTTACATTTGGAATAACAGTTGCGATAGCAAATGAAACGACCGAAAAAACCATCTGTTGATATAGGTTTTGGAGAATCATTAGCTTCAGCAAAAACAACCATAATCAATGTCATAATTATGACAATATTTTTCATATGATTCTTTGCCATAATTCTCTTTTCAAAAGTAAATTTTTTTTTTTCTTAGTATATATGAAATTTTATTTGACAATTTAAGTTGAAAAAAACCTCCATTTATAAGCATAGAAAAATGCATTTTAAGTATATTTTAATATCATAGCAAAACTATTCTGCAGACTCATAAATTGTGTCATGTTTAATTTCCTATTTTGTAAAAGCAACATATTAGAAATACAATTAATAATTTTTTCTTCTTTGGAAATATAACATGATTTATAGTAAAAGTATTTTTGACAAAAATATTTTTTATGATATTGTGGTTTGAAAGGAACATATTAAATGTGAAAAGTTTTTCAATGAGAATGTGAGAATGTTAAATCTTAACCATACAACCATACATAGATAATCCTGATTAAAAGTTATTTAATTAGCAAATAGTTACTTAAAAAAGTCGCATAATTGATTCTTTTCTTTTAATCACGACAATCTATAATAACAAATTTATAACCGTTATCTTTTTTTATTAATTTATCATTATTAGCTCTTTTTATTTTACTAATAATAATGACTTTATGATCATGACCTCTTTTATTAATTTATTATAATCGTTAGCTTTTTTGTATCTACTATATCTATTAACATTACCTTATAATAAGGTTTTTCTTAATATGGAAAAAATTCAATTGTTACCTTGTACATTTTTGAATTCCAGACCAATTCAACTATATTTATATTTTATATTTTATGTTTTAATTGAAATAAATGATAATAATTATGTCCATTTAGATGTCTTTTTGAAGGAAGGAGTTTGACCTTATAATTTTATGGAATTTCAATTTCCTTTGAGATTATTTGTATAATGGTGAGTGGGCTACTTTAGTTAATAATAATTTCACTCTTTCTTAATTTATAAAAAAAATAATAATCATGATTATAATATCTTCAATTTATTTAATAAGTTTTTAAATGGTTAGCTTGAAAAGTAATAATCATAAAATTTTATAAATAATTTTTTAACTAAAAATAATAAATCCAGTTGAATATTATATTTAAAGATAATATAGCAAGTTTTATATGACCATGGTGCAGTTAATTATATTTCCCGTAATGTTTATAAATAAATATCATTTCATCGACACAAATACAAAAAAAAATGATTATCATATATATATATATATATATATATATTATGAATATTTAAAATAAAATAAGAGATACAAGTATTTTATATTTTAAATAAATTCAATTTTCTTGATTTAGACAAAAGTTATCTTTATACATAGTATGATTAAAATATAATCTTATCATATTTTGTTACAATTATAATTTAAATTTTAAAACTTCTTATATATTTTATTCAAAGATACAAAAGAGATCGTCCATGACATTTTATAGCCAATAGAAAAACAGTAAGGGGTACTGTTGGTGACCTCAATCCCCCTGTCAAGAAAATATCAGAGTATGATGTCAACTATAGCGTGTTGCTTCCAAAGGGAAGAAAGGAAAAATATCATAGTATGATGTCCATAAGTGAGGAACAACTAATTTGACACAAAAGATTAGTATTTGTCAGTTTGAGGTTAATCTCAAAATTAAAAAGACTCGAATTTGTCAAGGCATGTGATAATATTTCAACAAGTGTACTGAATCGTTGCAAGTAATAATAAAAACTATATTATCGAGTGTCGAACTCGTTGATTGTATTTTACTATCGAAATATGTTTAATTACTAAAATTGAACAAAAAGTTTCCAAATTGAGTGAAATAATATTTGAAACTAACAAGAGTAATAGAATTGAACTATTATAATAAGAAAAATGTCAGGAATGATTTTCACTTTGAGCCCAACCTTGGTTTCTCATTTGATCCTAGTTACTAAATTCCTTTATTGAATTATTATCGAATTCTTTTTATTATTCTGGTCCTAATATCTTAGTGACAGAACCTTTAATTCCAAAGTAACCCATAATTCCTTAGTAGATTTAAGATTATAATTAAGTCTTACTGTACATGAATTCTCTTATTAAACTATTGTCTCTGCAATTAATTCAATTGGTTTCATGACCTGCATTTATTCATAGACTACAATATCATGAATTTCTCATCTAAGTATTCATAAAGTCCACTTCTGTTTCAAAATAAGAATAGTAACACATTTTAAAGTTGATTAGTCAATAAAATGCATTAAGCACAAAGATTAGAAAAACAATTCAATAAACTTATTCTTATAACTATAAATCAAATCAGACAAATAAGAGTTTCATCTTGTTTCACTCATCCCTATGAAATAAAGTTTAGTTACTCAAGACAAAGATACACAAGATAGAGACTAAAGAAGAATTACAAGAAAGATTCATGAATGATTCTTGTAAATACTCCTTCAATGGTGTTAGAAATTGTCGTCTCTGGGTTTCTCTAGTAGGGCATAAGTCTCCAAACTTCTCAAATGTCAAAAAGATCCCTAAAAAGTGAGAAAAATGTGTTTTGATACATCCCTCAATGTGCCAATTGCTCTTGGCGCGAGATTTGTGCTTTAGGAACATTTAGACATATTCTGGAAGGCAAAAGGCACCCTAGACGCAGGTGTTGCGCTTCAGGCGCACGACATTTGTTGTTTGACGTTTACTGATTTTTTCTCCTCTTTTTAGTCCGAATTTGATTCTAGTGTCCTCATGAATGTTGTAGCTATGGGTCTTAGCTTTCGTTTGCACTTGGTTTGAATTCAATTGGACATCTACAAAGAAACAAAGAAACATAGGTCATGTTGATTTCTCACCTAAATTCAGCACTGCTCTAAAACAAAGAAGCAACGGAAAACTACAAAAAATCTCTACTTAATCAAGGAAATAAGAAAATCAACATTTTTTTTAATCCAAGAACTAGAATCAACAAAATATATCAAATAACTCATTAAGTTAACTAATGATTAAAGAAAAATAAGAATAAAAACCATGTAAAATATGCATATGCTGAAGAGTCATCACAATCTCAAACTTAGTATGTTGCTTGTCCCGAAGCAAAAATTAATTTCAAATTGGGTACAATTAAAAACAAGCTTAAACCCAATTATTCATATCAAATATAAGTTAATCCTTAAAATTCCCGCAACTACAAAATATTTATCATGCTCTAATGTTGCATCTAAAAAAAACACAATTTGTAAACTTAGCATTCATTCATCAAGTTCAACTCTCTTTTCACACAATCTCACCAAAATTTCTCTCAAGTGTTTAGCAAGGGTTATGAACTTATCATTCATTCATGAACTTTTCTACCTCTTTTTTTTTCTTCACATTTTTATTGTAGAGATTCTCAAACATTGACAAAAGAACTAAGAAGATGTTATTTATCAAAGTGCACAAACTAATTCTTTTTTATTTTATTTATTTTTTTTTTTTTTAGAACCTCCACTCAAACTTAAAAGGTTGTTATCCCATGAGCAACCCCAAACTTAGAATTTCACCAAGACAAGACAAATTTTTTCCTACCTAACTCCAAGTAAAGTGAGATAATTAAAGTCAAATATTTGGCTTGTAATGTGACTAGTAACCGAAAGAAAATGGCAAGGCTCAAAGGGGTTAGCCAGTGATAACATTTGCACAGGATAGTAAGAAAGGCTCAAACGACCAAACAAAATTATCTCAGTGTATGCGTAAATCACAAGTAATACAAGTTAGAATTAGTGTAAGTTCTAAAAGGATAACACGTGTCTGGATAACACATGTCTAAATTGGGTTCTGGTGTCTTCGTGAAAGTTGTAGCTATGGATCTTAGATTTCGTTTTCACTTGGTTTGAATCCAATTGGACATCTACAACTTCAAACATGGCTGAAATACTCCATATAGGTCATGTTGATTTCTCACCAAAATTCTGCACTGCACTAAAACAAAGAAACAATGCAAAACTACGAAAAATATCTACTTAATCAAGGAAATAAAAACATAAACATTTCATTAAATCAAAGAACTGAAATCAACAAAATATATCAAATAACTACTTAAAATTTAAAGCTAACGTTAAGGTAATGGCTCCTTCAAAACTTTTAGTTTGCATTTAAGGACTTATCTGTGGTTGTGTGGAAAAGAAATTTGTCAGGGTTGAAGTGTTGATTTGGGGAAAATGAATTTAATGCTTTTATGTGTAAAATTTTAGAGTTGGGTTTTGGTGATATTGATGAGTGTTTCGTGGAAAATGATTTTAACTCATTTATGTGTGGTTTTGAGGAAATGAAATTTGATGTGCTTGAATGGTGGGTTGTGATAATTTTGTGGTTGTCGTGTTTGACGTGTTCATAATTAATATTTATAAATTTTGAGATGTGTTTGTGTGGATTTTGTGGAAAAATGAATTGATGTGATTTGGTGTGAATTGTGGATTGAATTTGAGAATATGTCTGAGTATGTTTTGTGTGGAATTTGAAAACCATTAGCGTTAAAGGAGTATAAAAAATGGGGAATCTTTTAATATCTCTGTTTACTTAATGTTTGTAGTCAAAATTGTTAGAGTTAAACCAGTATTAAAAATGGGGAATCCTTTAATATCTCTGTTTACCTAATGTTTGTAGTGAAAATCGTTAGAATTAAATGAGTATTAAGAATGAGGAATCTCTTAATATCTGCATTTACTTAATGATTGTCGTCAAAATTGTTAGAGTTAAATGAGTATTAAGAATGGGGAATCTCTTAATATCTGCATTTACTTAATGATTTTCGTCAAAATTGTTCAGAGTTAAATGAGTATTAAAAATGGGGAATCTTTTAATATCTACATTTACTTAATGATTGTCGTCAAAATTATTAGAGTTAAATGGGTATTAAAAATGGGGAATCTTTTAATATCTGCATTTACTTAATGATTGTCGTCAAAATTTTTAGAGTTAAACGAGTATTAAAAATGGGGAATCTTTTAATATCTGCATTTACTTAATGATTGTCGTCAAAATTTTTAGAGTTAAACGAGTATTAAAAATGGGGAATCTTTTAATATCTATGTTTACTTAATGATTGTCGTTAAAATTGTTACAGTTAAATTAGTATTAAAAATGGGGAATCTTTTAATATCTGCATTTACTCAACGATTGTCGTGGATAGAGTCAGAGTATGCTCATGCATTTCATAGTACATGGCGACCGGATGGGCCATGATGATAGTGGTGACCGGATAGGCCACGAGATGATTCCATGTGATTTGCTGGTTCATCTTATCCTTGCGGGGATTGTCGCGTCGGGTAAGGTTTGCGATAGACTGCACATGTTTAGTAAATTGTGCTGACCCATGATAGGTAGCACCTCGGTAATTTAGTACTTCGGCCTGTGATAGGCGGTACAATAATGATTTACGGCCCTTCGAGGAGGGTTTTGGTTTGGAATTCCGAGTCCATGCATTTTGGCATATACGCATTGCATTAGGGTGCCTGGCACGCGAGTCGTGTTTGATTCAAGATTATGATTGAGTGTTTGAACTCAAGTTGTCATGGTGATTGTGTTATAATTGCCAAGTGTGAATGTTTTGGATTTGTGTGAAAGTGTGACTGATTGCAAAACCATTTGGAAACTCTAGTCGTCATGGTGATTGTGCTATAATTGCTAAGTGTGATTGTTTGGGTTTGTGTGTAAGGGTTGAATGATTTCGAAACCCTTTAAAAAGCTAAATTTTGTTGTTTTCCAGCTGCTGTCTGATGTGCATTCTAATACAGAATGATGTATTTGAATACATACATGGTATTTTTGCCACTGACTTACTGTGTATTCGAATACAAACTGTTGTATTCGAATACAGACATGTTATTTTGCCACTGACTTACTGTGTAGTCGAATACAAAAGGTTGTATTCGAATACAAACATGTTGTTTTTGCTGCTGACTGCTGAAACAGCCTTGTATTCGAATACAGAGATGTTGTATTCGAATACGACAATGCAGTTTTGTTTAAAACTTCATTTTTCAACTTTGTTTATGCATGTTTGGCATATGGAAACTCTTTTAAGGTGCATCCTAAGTTGAAAGGTTATTTTGTGCATTTAAAAACTTAAATGTTATGTGTTAATTGTTAATTTCGGTTGGTGACCCTTTACAACTATTGTGGAAATCTGGGCTTTGCCCTCATATGAGAACCAGGACCATCCTATCGGTTAGTACCCTGTGGATGGGAATGTAGTTGGACACACCTGACTGGAGTTGTGTTAGAAGGATCTTGCGGGGCGCATGAAGATCACTCAGGATGTATAGTTTTTGTAGAATGATCAGATTAGGTTGACGTATAGGGACTAGATGTCTTTCTTTTTGGGTTGTGTTTATTTTAATTTGGAAGATTGTACCTATACCAATATTGTTAGCTTGACATTTTATTTTGATGGGTTCCATGTACCACTTTTTGATGTGATGTGGGAGTTAAAATTATTGGGGCAGTGCTTTTGTACAGGTGTCTGCCGAGAATACCCCAGGGGTTTGAGCTATGTCTGATAGACCTCATAGCCCCGGTGTATTTTGATGTTTGAATACCTTGGATTGTGATTTCAAAAACTATTCCGCTGCTTGTAAATATTTGTTGACTTTGTCGTTATGTTATGACTTAAATATTTATCCAAAAATATTTTCTTCTTTATTTCTTTATTTTTATGAATTTGTTTTGAAAAAAAAAAAATACACTCGCGCTGTTAAAAATCGGGGTGTTACAATTGTGGTATCAGAGCTTTGGTTTGGATTTCTTTGGGGTTGTGGAACCTTTGGTTATAGATTGTATGCCAACCTGTAGGTTGGGAGTCGTTATCTGATCATGCATCCGGGTAATTGGTCTGAGTTGTCAGATCAGGGGTAGTTATTATCTGTTGGTATAGTCAGAATTTAGTTTTGGAATTATTCGAAGTGCTGTTAACACTTCTTCTTGATGTTGGTTTTGGGGAAACACTACTTCCAAGAAGGAACGACGTTGCAAGAATGAACATCAGTGGGGATGATCAAATGGTTGAAGCTACGAATAACATGGATGTTTTCGTTGTTGCACAGACAGCTGCAAAGACTCTACGGGATCTGGAGAAGAGGGAAAGAGAGATATGTGCTATTAAGTCAAGAGGATTGAAAGATTTTCGTCGTTACCATCCTCCAAAGTTCAAGGGTGATGAGAACTCAGAAAATGCTGATAAGTGGATTCAAGAAGTGGGAAAGATCTTCGAAAAGACGAATTGTCAGGCACGGTTGAAGCGAATCATGACAACATGGAATTTATGAAATGGTTCCAAGGACACATAAGTTATGTGTTGGTGTTAACTGGAAGATGATGAGTATGGATGGATTAACATTAGACTAATAAGGGATTTCAAGTAAAGATCTAAGTGGAAGACTTTTATTAAGAAAAGTATTAGATGTTTTCCTAGTAGATTTCAGGATGAAACTGGATGAAGTTTGATAACTGTCATAGAGATGTGAACATCATGGAATTGTTGAGAAGATGAGGCTTCCTTTTGGAATAGCATTTGGTGCTTAGGTGTCTAGGAAGAGGCTTGTATTGAAGTTAAGGGGCACTGCATGTTAGGGGTAAATACCACCTTGGTTAGATAAAATACAATTTAAGGAATAGTTGATACCTTGAGGGGTAAAGTGGAGCATTCGAGTTAAACTAGATTTGCGACTTAGATTGTTAAGTATGAATCTCATGACGATTACAAGAGTGAGAATATATATTTCTTTGATAAGTGACAAATCTCTGTGTGGTTTAGGAGATGGTAAGTACGAATAGTGATTTTAGATGAAACTATAGACGCATAAGTGTGAATTTTGGGTGATGTCTGGATAAACATAAAGATTTAAGGCTTGATGTATTGAACCACATGTTACTAGTAAATAGAATTGAAAGCACATAGTACGAGAATACTTAGAGATTGTAACAATGTAAGCTTTGAGAGTCTATTAAAGGATGGAAATTATTAGGAGAATGTTAATATTTTGATAGGTCGGAGGCATTATTCAAGATTTGATTTGGGACCCTAAGATGATTGATTTTTAAGTTGATGATTTAAAATCCACAAGGTTGGATGGAGGACCAAGTAATGCCTAAAACTTTCATAACTGAGGTAGTTGAGGTAGGCAAGGGATAAATAGTTCAAGTTATGGATGAGAGTGTTTGAAGATCTACTAAAAATGTTATGATTAGGAGAGTTTTAATTAGTGAGATTACTAAGACGATTAGAGTCAATGATGAAAATGACATGGTATTGTATCTTAAGATGAAATGAATGAAATTAGACGGTGTGATGAGTATTTGGAGATTACGAGGATCAAATTTTAGAATATTATTCAATGATAGAAAGTGAAAAAAAAAAACTGTAACAACTGATTTATGGTTTAGTTGTTGGTCTTGGAAAGTCAAGCGCTAAGATTTCAAATGTGTTTCAGTGACTAGATGGATGATAAAAGGTATGTGGATCTCTGAGATATTTTACTTCAAAGTTATGAGGATGAAGTTTATAGATAATTATTTCATAGGAAATGCTTATTGGGAACAATTGAGAAATCGTTCTTTAGGACGTTCGATTGTTAGAATTCTTTCATTTTATATCTCGGTGAAGGTTGAGAAGGAATAAGAATCCAACGAGTGAACCAAATTTTGGAAAATGTGCCAAGAAAACTTGTTAGAGCAACACATAGAGATGTAGCTTATGACGATTAAAGATTGATGACAGGAATTATCTCACCCATAATTCAGACATTGTTATTATAAGAATATGCCAGTGATACAAAGGCACTACTTGAGTGCATGTCATGGGGGTTGTTATTGTGTTCGTCAATCAAAGGAGTTAAATGTTTGTTTGGAGGAAATAGTTGAGCATGAAAGGGAAAAGTTTGGTGGGAATTAGTAAGGCTTGATTTATTGAAGTCACTATAATGAAGAAAGATGAAGTATGATGACAGATGAGCTAAGCAAATAAAGGACTATAGATGTTGACCACAAGGACGATTGAATGACTGTAGATGTGAAAAGTGTTTGAGATATATTTTAGATGTAGAATATTTCGTAAGAAGCGTGAAAATTAGGAGGAATTAAGATTTTGTTGGAACTGTTGAAGGAATTCTTAATGACTAGGATGATAAGCTTCTTCGAAGGAAGAAAAGTTTAATAGTAAGAGGAAAGACAAAAGAAAATCCAGTTAGGTTGGATGAAATTTTGGGATATGGCGCACAATGGTGTGTACCAATTGTGGTTGTCAAAGAAGAGAACAATTTTTGGGAATAGACATACAAGAGTAAGCTAACTAATGATTTCGAAATAATGAAGAGATAATCATCGAGCTGCAAGAAAGGACGCGGCAAAGTTGAGAAGTATCAGAATGAATGTTGGCAGTGGATGTAGGAAGATTATTTTCGGGTTTGTCCATAATTGTGAAGTATGTAGGAAATGTATTAGTGAAGCGTTAATTGGAGGTGTTAGGCATGAGACCAGTGTAGGTCTTAATCAGTGAATGGAATTCAAGTTGAATTTTGTTGGAAACATGACTCTTGAAATGAAGTACTAAACTAAAAAGAAGTTTGTGTGTCCTAAGTAGTATAGTCTTTGGCATGATTTCAAAAATATTTGAGGGAACTTGGATCACCAAGCAGATGTGGGGATAGAATTATTAAAGTTATAATTAGACCAACATTTTGAGGTGTACACTACGGTTTGACGTAGTAGTACGACTAAAGAAAAATGGAGGATTTGTGGACAATGGAGAAATTTAGGAGTTCTCGGCGATAGTGATTGTTTTGTGCTCAGTGAATTGGGGTCATACACAGTGTTTCAGTTTGGTACCAAATGGATGTTTCGTACCAAGTGAACATATATAAGGCTAAGTGACATAACTATGGGCGATTGTACTTCGTCGATAAGATTAAAGTAATAGAGAAATACAGGTAACTTTGTGGACCTTGAGAAGATTGTTTCACCGCTTGTACATTAGGATAACCTCAAGTGTAAGTCGCAAGGAGCGCTATGATAGTTTGGTTAAGATAGTATAAGTCACCATCATGGTTGTTGGCTATTTATTGACAAATTGAGGGACTGATCATCCTTAATCTCTTGTTGATAGTAGACAAAATCATGTTGAATGGAACAGACGAGCCTTACCGACTATGGATGTGTGTAGAGTTACTAAGCACCCTATGAAAAGGGGTAGGCAACACTTTCTTCGAGTAGGCCGGGTGAAACAAGTTGTGACTTGTATGTTAAATTTGGGTACAAACCTAGTGTGGATTGATACTCGTGCTTTAAGTTTTGAGGACGAAACTTCTTTTTGGAGGGTAGTAATGTAAGACCCTTAATTTTAAATCCTAAATTATACAATTTTAGGGTATTTTGTGTTGAATTTCTTAGGCTTTTAGCCCAATTTTCGGTATTTAGGGAGTTAAATGCCTAAAATATATTTTTGGAAATTTAATTAAAATTATTTGTCGAAGAATAATTTATTTAGGTTACGAATAATATAATTATGGGCAGTTTTGTTAAAAAATCTCGGGTTGCTGAAAATTGTATCTGACAATTGAGTTATGAAGAGAGTAGATAATTTTATCAAATGGTTTGAGAGGTTATGGGTGAAATGTTAATTTTATGAAATATCTAGATATTTTTAGATATTATATATATCTATCTATCTATCTATCTATATATATATATATATAGAAAGAAAAGGAAAGGAAGGAAAAAAGAGGGAAATAGGAAGGAAGGAAGAAAGGAAAGTTGAAAGAAAATAGAGAACGGAGGAAAACTGAATTTTCTTCCTCCCTGCCTCGCGACCCCGTCTTCTTCTTCAATCTTTTTCTTTCTTTTTCGTGGCTTTCTTTTGCTTCAAGAAAAGGAAACCAAGGCTTGGTGGGTTAGAAAACAAAGATTCTTCAACTTCATTCCTCTTGTTTGATTCAAAAACGAAGAAAAACGGTGTTAGGGATTTCAAAACCGTCAAACAACAACCCCCACTTTTCTTATAGATCTAAGATTCGTTTCGAGAAGAGATAGAACGGAAAGTTTCTCACCTCCATGCTACGGTACCAGTGAACTAACTTTGGAAGCGACATCGTCAGCGGAGATTTTATCAGAATTACCCACGGTACCGTAATCGCTCGTTAAAGCTAACGTTAAGGTAAGGGCTCCTTCAAAACTTTTAGTTTGCATTTAGGGACTTATCTGTGGTTGTGTGGAAAAGAAATTTGTCAGGGTTGAAGTGTTGATTTGGGGAAAATGAATTTAATGCTTTTATGGGTAAAATTTTAGAGTTGGGTTTGGGTGATATTGATGAGTGTTTCGTGGAAAATGATTTTAACTCATTTATGTTTGGTTTTGAGGAAATGAAATTTGATGTGCTTGAATGGTGGGTTGTGATAATTTTGTGGTTGTCGTGTTTGACGTGTTCATAATTAATATTTATAAATTTTGAGATGTATTTGTGTGGATTTTGTGGAAAAATGAATTGATGTGATTTGGTGTGAATTGTGGATTGAATTTGAGATTATGTCTGAGTATGTTCTGTGTGGAATTTGAAATCCATTAGAGTTAAATGAATATTAAAAATGGGGAATCTTTTAATATCTCTGTTTACTTAATGTTTGTACTCAAAATTGTTAGATTTAAACTAGTATTAAAAATGGGGAATCTTTTAATATCTCTATTTACCTAATGTTTGTAGTGAAAATCGTTAGAGTTAAATGGGTATTAAGAATGGTGAATCTCTTAATATCTGCATTTACTTAATGATTGTCGTCAAAATTGTTAGAGTTAAATGAGTATTAAAAATGGGGAATCTTTTAATATCTATGTTTACTTAATGATTGTCGTCAAAATTGTTAGAGTTAAACGAGTATTAAAAATGGAGAATCTTTTAATATCTATGTTTACTTAAAGATTGTCGTGAAAATTTTTACAGTTAAATGAGTATTAAAAATGAGAAATCTTTTAATATCTGCATTTACTCAACGATTGTTAGAGTCAGAGTATGCTCATGCATTTCATAGTACATGGCGACCGGATGGGCCATGATGATAGTGGTGACCGGATAGGCCACAAGATGATTCCATGTGATTTGTTGGTTCATCTTATCCTTGCGGGGATTGTCGCGTTGGGTAAAGTTTGCGAAAGATTGCACGTGTTTAGTAAATCGTGTTGACCCGTGATAGGTAGCACCTCGGTAATTTAGTACTTCGACCTGTGATAGGCGGTACAATTATGATTTACGGCCTTTTGAGGAGGGTTTTGGTTTGGAATTCTAATTCCATGCATTTTGGCATATACGCATTGCATTAGGGTGCTTGGCACGCGAGTCGTGTTTGATTCAAGATTATGATTGAGTGTTTGAACTCAAGTTGTCATGGTGATTGTGTTATAATTGCCAAGTGTGAATGTTTTGGATTTGTGTAAAAGTGTGACTGATTGCAAAACCATTTCGAGACTCTAGTCGTCAAGGTGATTGTGCTATAATTGCTAAGTGTGATTGTTTGCATTTGTGTGTAAGGGTTGAATGATTTCGAAACCCTTTAAAAAGCTGAATTTTGCTGTTTTCCTGCAGTTGTCTGATGTGTAGTCGAATACAGACTGTTGTATTTGAATACAAACATGTTGTTTTGCTACTGACTTATTTGTACTCGAATACAGAAGGTTGTATTCGAATAAAGACATGTTGTTTTTGCTACTGACTGCTGAAACAGCCTTGTATTCGAATACAGAGATGCTGTATTCGAATACGACAATACAGTTTTGTTTAAAACTTCATTTTTCAACTTTGTTTATGCATGTTTGGCATATGGAAACTCTTTTAAGGTACATCCTAAGTTGAAAGGTTATTTTGTGCATTTAAAAACTTAATGTTATGTGTTAATTGTTAATTTCGGTTAGTGACCCTTTACAACTATTGTGGAAATCTGGGCTTTGCCCTCATATGAGAACCAGGACCATCCTACCGGTCAGTACCCTGTGGATGCGAATGTAGTTGGACACACCTAACTGGAGTTGTGTTAGAAGGATCTTGCGGGGCGCATGAAGATTACTCGGGATGTATAGTTTTTGTAGAATGATCAGATTAGGTTGACGTATAGGGACTATATGTCTTTCTTTTTGGGTTGTGTTTATTTTAATTTGGAAGACTGTACCTATACCAGTATTGTTAGCTTGACATTTTATTTTGATGGGTTTCATGTACCACTTTTTGATGTGATGTGGGGAGTTAAAATTCTTGGGGCAGTGCTTTTGTACAAATGTCTACTGAGAATACCCCAGGGGTATGAGCTATGTCTGATAGACCTCATAGCCCCGGTGTAATTTGATGTTTGAATACCTTGGATTGTGATTTCAAAAACTATTCTGCTGTTTGTAAATATTTGTTGACTTTGTCTTTATGTTACGACTTAAATATTTATCCAAAAGTATTTTCTTCTTTATTTCTTTGTTTTTATGAATTTGTTTTAAAAAAAAAATACACTCGTGCTGTTAAAAATCGGGGTGTTACAGTGGCATTGTTTCCTACAAAACCAACACCAAGAAGAAGTCTCAGCACCACTTCGAAAAATTCCAAAACTAACTTCTAACTACACCAACACAATGAAACTACATCGAACCCGACAACTCAGACAAATTACCCCAATGCATGATCAGATAACGACTCCTAACCTACAGGTTGACATACAATCTATAACCAAAGCTCCACAGCCCAAAAGAAATCCAAACCAATGCTCTGATACCATAATTGTAACAACCCGTTTTCAGAAATTAAGAAAGAAATACTTTTGAATAAAATATTTAAGTCGTAACATAACGACAAAAGTCAACAAATATTTAAAACCAAACAAACTGTGTTGTTGTATTCGAATACAGTCATGTCGTATTCAAATACAACTGTGAAAAGTGCAGATTTTTAGTTTTGAAAATGTTTCAAAATCATTCAACACTTACAACACAAAATCAATCATCACACGTAGCAATTACGGCACAATCACAAACAACAATTGAGTATGTATATACAATCAGCACAGTATATCAAACATGACTCACATGCCAAGCACCCTAATGCATTACGTATAGGCCAAAATGAAACAACATTCATCTCGTTTCTTGGAATTTCAGTACCATCTTCATTTGTTGGAACAATCTAACTGTCTTTTACCAAGTCACAAAGTTCAGGAACTTGTGAAATAAAGAAATTAATCAACTTGTCCTTCTAGTACTCAAAACACTCTCCAACAAACAAAGGTGGTTTGTTGATGTTTCCTTCAACAACTTCGTCTCCAAATCCAGACATGTTGAATCCTTGGATCTTTTCTCAAACACTGTAAAATGCTCATCCTTGAGATCAAGCTCTGATGCCAATTAATGGTGACTAAACACGAGAAAGGGGGTTGAGTTGTGTTTATCAAAATTTAATTTTTTTTCTTTTGAACTCTTAAACTAATTCTGGTTATGGCGACTTAACTTTTTTAAAGGATCAAAGGTAGCAACAACATAAGAATTTCATAAGTAAAATATAACACGCCAGATTTTATACTAGTTCACCACCAACTTGGTACCTATGTCAAGTCCCTTCACTTGCATATGCATCTCATAATCTTATTAAACTTTTTCAAATGCATGTTAAGAGTGTTTTTTCAAATGGATATTAAAGTACTTTTTAAGAGGTTTATGTTCATCAACCTCCGGGTTTTGAAGATAAAATGAAAACAATTCATGTTTTTAAACTCACCAAATCTCTATATGGACATAAGCAAGATCCTAGAGCTTCGTATGAGAGGTTGAGTTCTTTCTTGATCAAAAATGGTTTTTCTTGAGGAAAGATTGATATAAAACTTTTAAGAAAGATAAATAAATCTGGTTTATTAATAGTTAAAGTGTATCTTGATGATATTATCTTTGCTTCCAAAAATGAAAAAATGTGTGAAATTTTTTCAAATCTCATGCAAAGTGAATTTGAAATGAGCATGATGAGAGAATTAAGATTTTTTCTTGGCTTACAAATCAAACAATATGAAAATTGAATTTTTATTTGTCAACAAAAATGTTTCAAAGATCTTTTCAAAATATACAAAATAATGAAGTCAAATTAATAGCAACTCTCGTGCATCCATCTTCAAATTTGGACAAAGATGATAAAGGAAAAACCATTTCTGAAAAGAATATAGAGGATGACTGGTTCTTTATAATATATAACTACCATCAGACCAAATATGGTTTTGCAGTTGGCTTATGTGCTAGATTTCAATCTTACCCTAGAGAATATTATCTAATGGCAGCAAAATGAATTTTTAGATATCTTGTTGGTAATACTGATCTTGGCCTTTGGTATAACAAAGGTTCACATTTTGATCTTGTAGCTTACTGTAATGTTGATTATGTTAGGGTCAAAATTGAATGAAAAAGCACAAGTGGTGCATGTCAATTTCTTGGAGAAGCACTCATAAGTTGGTCATACATAAAGAAAAATGCAATTTCACTGTCAACAACTAAAGTTGAATGTCTCAGCTGTAAATTATTCAAGTGTTCCGATTTATTGTGATAACACAAGTACAATTAATTTTTTTAAAAATCACATTCAACATTCAAGATCAAAACATATTGAAATAAAACACCATTTCATTAGGGATCATGTTAACAAAAAAGATGTTGACTATATTTTTGTTGACACTGAAAATCAATTTGTTGACATCTTTACTAAATCCTTTGCGAAAGATCGTTTTGATTTCATTAAAAAAAAATTAAAAATCCAAGCAATTGTTAAGGAAACCAGAATGTTATGGTCCCTACCAAGAACGTTCTCCATCGGACTCCAAGCAATTGCTTACATTTTTGTTGTTATTATCAAAAATCTTCAGCCAGCAATTAAACATAACTATTTTTTTTCCAAGTAAATGTAACAACTATTTTAGCCTAGGATATTATTATCCCTACATTTCATCTTTTCCAATACATGTCAATCATTTCAATTTTATCTCTCATTGTACTTCTCTCTTTCTCTCCTCGTAGTATCTCTCTCTTTCTCTCTCTTTTTTTCATTTTCAAAAATCTAATAACTTCTCTTTTTCCTCAATAAACTTCTTCACTCATTTCATTCTAAACTTCTTCACTCATTCAAACCAACTCTCCCCAATGGCAGGAACTAAAGGTAAACACACTAAACTTCTCTTACCCACTAAACAAAGGTAAACACACAAAAACCTCCCAATTATTATTCCTAAAAAAAACCAAAGAAACTCACTCCACCCCTCATCTTCTATGAGTTTGAATCTGCCTTCAATGAGAAAAGGATTGAAACACCATTGGGATTGGAAGACTTTGTTTTTGACAAACTCCAACTTGAAAGTGTTTTCATCAAACATTATACTGATGCTCTTGGCTGGACAAACTTCCTCCAAATCAGTGAGAAATATTACCCCAAGGTCATTTGAGCCTTCTATTTTGCTGCCACGACTTACCCTGGCAAATCTCTCACATTATCTTAACTAAAAGGTGATGAAATTCGCTTGACACCTGATTTCCTTGCAAAAATTATGGAGCTTCCAACTGAAAGTGCTACCATCTTTGGGAAAGACTGGTATGAGTCATTTGCAACACTCTTTTACCATTGCTACTAACCTCATAAACCATAGATGCATACTTGCTTCTTTCTATACCATTATCAATAAAATCTTGAAATACTTCTTCATGCTTATCAGAGTTACATGTGGAATTTTCAATTGATGTTGAACTATAATTACTTTTCAGAGTTAGATTTTCAGCCTTAAGTTCAGCAATAATAGTTTTCAGATTTGCATTTTCTATTTTAAGTTCAATAAAATCAATTTTCAGAGTTGCATTATCTATCTTAATTTCAGTAATATCAATTTTCAGATTTGCATTCTCTATTTTAAGTTCAGTAATATCAGTTTTCAGATTTGCATTTTCCGTTTTAAATTCACTACTTTGATTCTTTTAAACATTAACTTTAAATCATTTATAGCTTTGATGAAGGTTGGTTGGTTTTTATGAATTACTTAGATAAGAAGCAATTGAATTCGAAAGCAGTAAACAACGAAAGCATAAATAATTTGGCACATATATTTATCCTGGTTCACTAATTACTTGGCTACATCCAGTCCCTTCATTCAAAAGGCTTTAATCCACTAATTTAAATACCTTGAATTACAAAGCACCTGGTCCTCCAAGTTAGTCTTCCCAAACAACTTGACAACGCCATACTTTTGTGGAACTAACCACGTTGACCCTACAAGTCAAGTCTTCTCCTAACAACCTACTAACCCTAGATTGAAGAAGGAACTAACCACCTTGACCCTGCAAGCCAAGTATTCTGCTAACAACATGACAACCCCTAATTGAAGAAGGAACTAAACCACTATCGGGTTGAGTACAAAAGATTGCAACTTGAGTAGTTGCTTCTAACAAAGCTGATAATAATAACAACTCTCACACTCTAAGAAAAGAACACTCAGAAAACATTTCTAACCTGGACAAGTGTTTCTCTCTTTGAACTCTAAGATGAATTGAGAACTTTGAGCTTGAGTTCTTCTACTTTTTCTTCTTTTCGATGCTTTTCTCCTTCAGCCTTGAGTGTCTATTAATAGTAAAAATTTGGGCTTCAATTTAGTCCTTGTTTAATTCTGAGTTGTATCTTGTTCAGATTGAGTTGGTAAATTCTTCATTTTGATTATGTTCCTATTTTGTGTATATTGAGTTTGTAAATTTTTCATATTGATTCTATTCATATTTTGTTCACATTGCGTTTGTAAATTCTTCATATTGATTCTATCCATATTTTGTTGTAGATAAATCTTGATCAAATCTTCTTCAAATCTTAATTAAATCTTCTTCAAATGTTGATCAAATAATCTTCAAATCTTTTTGAAAAATTCTTCAAATCTTGACCGTATCTTCTTTTCAACTTGGTTAAAGATTTTCTTCAATTATAAATATGAATCAAATCTTATTTTAGATTTTCATCAATTATAAATTTGAATTAAATCTTATTTTAGATTTTCTTCAATTATAAATTTGAATCAAATCTTATTTTAGATTTTCATCAATTATAATTTGGAATCAAATCTTATTTTAGATTTTTTTCAATTATAAATTTGAATCAAATCTTGTTTTAGATTTTCTTCAAAAACATTAATCTTCTTTCATACTCTTTAAAGTCAAATATATTGTTCTCATAAAATACTTTTATTAACATCAAAACTCTAAATGTAATGGTTCCAACAACTACATGGACCAACTCTTATTTAACCAAAGAATAAATTTTAAAAGAGAAGTGTTAGTAATATAATCACTAACACAAACTTTCTAATACACTATATATGATTGGTTTGAACTTACGTAGATTTCACTAAATTATGTGGGTCTCATATGAATTTAGCGAGACTCTGTGAATTTTAATCAATCAAAGAATATATTTTTAAAAATGTGTGTTAAAGAGTGTGTTATTAGTATTATTAATTTTAAAATATACAAAATGAAGAAATGATAGCTACTTCAATAGTATATGGCTATGACATGATATATTGATTAGAATCATCTCTAAAGAATGTATTATGAAAGTATGCATACACTCATGCTCACGCATAAGAATTAAAAGAACAATTATGAACTTCTTTTATCTTTTGAGATTGAAAAAGAAAATTTAATAGTTATATGTAAAATATGATTTTGTGATTTGGAGAGCTTTTAAAACTTTTCACCTAAACCTCGTAGGCATTAAATTTTTTTTTTTGGAGGACTTTTTTTTTCTGAAACCACTCCTAAAAATCAACATTGGTATGACTAGATAAGCATAATTATTAAAGGAAAATCACTTATATTGAAGGATTAAAGGGAAATCACTAAAACAACGGATTTCTTAGTAAATATAGGTTAAAAAAATAAAATTAAAATTGTTGGTAAAAGTATAATCTTTAGGAGTTTAATGGTATAAACTATTACAACCATGACATAGAGGCTAAATCCGTCATTTTTTAATAATATTTTTGTTTAGAGGCCTTTCATTTTTATAGGGTAGTTTTGGCTACTCATATAATATTAATTTTTGTAATAAGTAAATATAGTTTTATGTTTAACAATCAGAGTAGTATAAAGTTAACTACCTCAAATAAATTTATTAAACATTAAGAGAAACAACAAAGTAAAAAAGTTATTACATAATTGATATATTTATTTGTATTATTTTAACACTTTTTATCTCAATTCCAACTTCAAATTAAACATTTTTAATAATTAAAAAACGTCAATATATGACTCATAAATAAAATTAATGATAAATTTCATTTAAATAATTTAATTGTTTATATCTAAAAAGACATTACTAGTTATTATATATTAAATAACAGATAAGTTTGATTTCTTAAAACATCGTGAATACTACTTTTCTTTGTCGTGGTTTTAATTTACATTTGATATAAGTAAAAATTATTATATTTTTTCTTCACTAATTAAATTTATTATATTAGTTTTAAAAATATATTATATTTTGTCTTTATATATTTGTCCCCCTCATAGAAATTAGGCTAGCTTTGTCACTGTCTTAGTTGGTTAATTACACTAATTAATTAATTATTTAAAACTAATTAATTATTTATCTAATTGGCTATATAAGTCTATGCAACATATTTTTTATAAGCTAATTACCTTCGCCCGGAACTAGATTTTGGTGTGTTCTGTTAGTGCAAAAGTGGTTTTAGCTACAATCCTTTTGTTGATGTTTTTATGATAACAAAAACAAACAAATAAAGAACAATTATCTTCTAGCTGTATGCGTTAAGTGCATAGTTTAAATTAGAAGACAAAGAGTTATATTAATGTCGTATTCTCTTGTACTTGGACGAAGACAAATGAACAACAAGGCTTCACTTCACTTGGTTCTTCTAAGTTTGATGTACATGCTCTAATACGCGACTCTAGTGACGCGAGCAACATTCTTTGTTGGCTGACTCCGATAATACAAGCAATATTTTGGTTTTGGTGAATCTAGAAATACATGATATGTTATGTTTCGGTTGCCTCTACTAAATGCATATTTGCTCTATTCGTCTGCCTCTAATAAGACTGACAAAGTAAGTGATTATCTGCCTCTGATAAACTTAACAAAGCAAGTGATTGTCTTCCTCTGATACGCTTAACAAGCAAGTGATCGTCTGCCTCTGATAATCACATCATCAATTCAAGCATCTAATCATATGAATCTGATTTATGTTGTATGCTTTGAAAGAAGTCAACGATATAATGAAAGTCAACGCTCAAAATAAGATTGAGCATTTGTGCATCCTCTGATGAACATCCTAAATCTGCTTCCTGTTTGAAAGTCTCGAAGATATGTTCTGATCATAGTATCATCAGCTTCCCTGTCCTTATACCAAGATACGCATAATTACTCACGAAGATATATATGGATACATATTAAAGATTGATCTCCCTTTAATGGTGATTGAAGATCTCCAATGTAACACCCCGTTTTTCAAAGCGAAGGTATATTTTTTTTTTAAAAGTAATTAACAACAAACAAAGAATTAAATCAGGAAAATGCCTTTGGATAAATAATTGAGTCATTATAATTTACAAACAGCGGAAAAGTTTCTCCAATTATAAATCCAAACTATTTACACAGCAACGAATGGTACATGGAACTCATTCAATGAGATGTCAAACTGACAATATTAGTATAAGTACAGTTTTCCAAACTAAAAATACTCCAATCCAAAAAGAAGGACACCTAGTCCCTATACATCACCCGAATCTGATCATCCTACCAAAAAGCTATACACCTTGAGTATCTCCACGCGCCCCGTGAGATCCTCCTAACGTAACTGCAGTCAACCGTTCCCATCTCCATTCCCGTCCGTAGGGTACGAACCGGTAGGACCGTCCTGACTCTCATCTGAGGGCAAAGCCCAGATTTCCACAATAAATGTAAAGGGTCACCAACCAAAAAAATAACAGTTAACACATAGCAATTAAGTTTTTAAATGCTCAAAATAACTTTTCAACTAAGCATGCACCTTAACAGGATTTTCAATATGCGAAAAGTTCATACAATACTTTGCCAATTAAAAATGAAAGTAAAATGAAGTTCTCAATCTCCTAATTAACACATAACAAATCAAGACATGGATAAGTTAATGAGTAATCAATCATCTAACTCAAACTGAGGATTTTCACTGAGCCAATCGATTGGGAAATCGATTGGGGTGAAGGTTTTTAATGAAAACAGAATCCTGGGCTGAATCAATCGATTTGGCAATCGATTGACAGGAT
>NC_021160.2:18060906-18095224 GCF_000331145.2 Cicer arietinum | reverse complement strand
TATATATATATTAATTATAACTTAACAAATATCTCAAAATATCTAGATATTTGTTAAATTACCATTTCACCCGAAACGCATTAAATTATCCATAAAGGATTCACCGCAGTTAATTTCAATTTATTTATCGACGAGAAATTTTAATTGGCATCAAAATATATTTTTGATTATAAAACTCCAAAATATTATTAACTTTGGCTTAAAAGCCTCCGAGCCAAAATCCAAAATACACAAAAATACATAAAGGGTACTTAAAAATTATGGGTCTTACATCCAACGATAATATCCTCAACAGATACTCCTTCTATCTATTTAAGAAAAACTCACTCAGTCCATTACCAGTGTAAGCGAGAGAGAGAGAGAGAGAGAGAGAGAGAGAGAGAAAGCCAATAACACATCAAAAGAAAAAGATGAAAGAAATATCCTCTCAATAGAGTGTTATTAGAACTAATGTAAATCAGTCAGAGTGTTTTCACACACTTGTACTAATATATGTCTTGATATGTAGCGTCCTCTCAATGAGAGTTAGAATCCTAGAAATAAACTTTGTGTCAATTCAGACACAAACTAGAACTGATGTAAATCAGCCGGTAGTGGCAACAACTCTCTCACCCCTAAGAGGTACATGAAAAGGTGCAACGACTCTCATTAACCTCAGAAGCAGGATGCCAAAATGTTGAAGACGGTTCTAACGACGAAAGTCTAGAGATGATAGAGAAAAATACTTAAAGATTGAAGAGGTAGAGTAAAAAAATACTTGTATGCTATTTTATTGAAATCATGGATTAATTCCTTGACTGTACTGAGGTCAAATCTCTCTATAAGGGGAGGACTAGATGTAGCAATAGATTATTGTGAATTAGTATTAAAATATACGCGTCTCCCTTATTTCCTTCTATTTCTCGCATCCTAGTTCTTTATGATTCAATCTTATTCTATCTAAAACTATTTTATAAAAGTAAGTTGAATATTTTGATAAAGAACAACTTTTTGTAAGGAAATCGAAGTATCTTTCAGAAATGGAAAACGCTATTCAAACCTCTATTTCTTGTGTGTTTTCGGCACTTTAATGTTTCATCCTTGCTAGTCGTTCATTATGCTCTTAGGTAAGGTGGGATTGTCTCCAAACGGAAATGACTAAGGTACAAATGAGTTATGTGATGTCACCTTCTACATTAGGTTGTGGTTGATCGAGATCTTCGAGCATTGTCGTCATATCGATGGAGGGAGTGGTCGTCCATCCATCCAATTGGGTAGTTTGTTGAGGTTTAATCGTCATGTTCGTCATTCTTGTGATGCTATTCTCGGGAGCCATGAGTCAAACTCAATAATTCTCAAGGGTAATGGTGGGATGTAAGAGGAATTTAGGTTAGAACTTGTGTGTACTTTTATGACATAGAAAGGTCGATTTGTATAGGGGTGCCTCTTAGAGTTTCTAGAATGTTCTTATAATGGTCATTATAAATCAATAAATGATTGTTGGGATACCTTCTGATGCTAGACAAATGCCCATTTTCTTTGTGATAGGTGATCGCCATCTAGCGGCTATGATTATGACATGATTTCTAATGGGCGATCGTGATTAGAAGTTCAAGTGATCTAGCATAGACCATCACTTTGAATTTCATTCGGGTGAACAGCTTTCCCTAGATTCGAAAAGTTCTACAGTGTCACATATGGGATCCTGTCAAACCGACATTGTGTATGGCCTGAGCGGATATTAGTCCGGCCCATAACAAATATTGAATTTGGGTTTTCTACAAACTATTGAGTTGTATGTCATTTAAGTAGCTTTTAAATGATATAAACAACATTTTAAACTCTTAAAATTAGTTTTTCAAATGATTTTTTAATTTGTTTCCAATGAAATTTGTTTCAAAATGTGTGTGTGTGTGTGTTTAAGGTACAATAAAGTTTGAAAACTTCTATTTTTCTGTCGATTTTCCATAAAACATGGCAGTCTATTCCACACATCTTAGTGTGAATCACCAAAATGACTGTGATCATTTTATAAGATAAGTTTTGATCATGACCAAAATCAATGTTCCAATTATTCTTCCTTTAATGAAACACCATGTTCCAATTATTCCTCCTTTAATGAAACACCATCATCTTTTGTCATATCATTTTCAATCACTTAACTTAACACATATAAAAGAAATACAATTTTAATAAAAGGGAAGTGTAATATCATTCAAAACATACTCAAGGAATCATGCATAGAAGATTTAAGCATTATTTTGGCATTTTGAGTAAATATCATAAGCATGCGAAAATCAAAGCAGAGTTGGGCTAGGCTGATAAGTGACAACTCACAACGACAAACTTATAAGATTCTTTCACGACATTTATCACTAAAAGTAAAAGTAAAAAATTGTAGGTAAAGGTCAATAGTACTTTGAGTGACACTCAAATTTAGTGTCAATTATAAGGGGGCGTCCTGCTACACTTTGAGAACTATCACTACATGTTCTGAGGATTGTCACTACATGTTTTTGATTTCTACCTACAATATTGACTGTCACTAAAAACTAGATAAATATAAATAAAGAATTGATCTATTCCTACGGTATTTTATGTCACTAAAACCTAGGAAATATATAAACAAAGAATTGGTCTATTTCTACGGTATTGTCTGTCACTAAAACGTATTATTATTTATTAAATTAAATTTATTTTATCCCCCTACTAATTGTAATTCTAAATTATTAATACCAGTAAATTAAATTTAAAATTTATTTTATTTTTATTAATTAATGCCATTAAAACATACAATAAAATATAATTTAATTTTA
Organism: Cicer arietinum; assembly: GCF_000331145.2. Taxonomy (NCBI): domain Eukaryota; kingdom Viridiplantae; phylum Streptophyta; class Magnoliopsida; order Fabales; family Fabaceae; genus Cicer; species Cicer arietinum. Next base: position 18,092,429 of record NC_021160.2, on the reverse strand, counting down.
CTAATTCTATTAAATAGTTACTATTTAATAGAATCATCACAGATTTATAATAATTAATTGAAAAATACATGAAGAGTATGTAATATTGATAATTGAGAGACACGGAGGACCCAAACCATTGATACTAAATAGTTACTACTATCTAAGTTTGTTGTAATTGCATTTTATTTCTCATTCAAAATAATATGTGCTGAAACTGGATTTTGTTTTGACCTGATAATAGTTCTTATCCTATTTATCAACAAATGTAGACTATGCCAAGTCGATGGATCGAGCAAGAGCAACAACTTTGTTTTGACACTCTTGGTGCTCATCCGCAGGGTCGTTGTCAGCAATTATACCAGCACCAGCTTGAAGGTACGCAATCCACTCGCATCGTTGGTTTAGGTCTTTGTATGAGTACATTGTGTCGTACCTTGTTCCGGTTGGAAATACTATTGTCCTCATAGCTAGAGCAATGTCCATGTCGCCTGAGAAAGAAATGTATCCAAATCCTCTGCTATAAGGTCCTCGCATTGCCAACTCCAATTCGTCGATTAATTGCATGGCCCTCACATGCATTTACCGGTTATTGCATAAGAATGAAGCTGAAGATTGAAATTGACAGTAAAATATATATATTTAAGGACAAAAAGGAGTAAAGAAAATTATGAACCTTTGGTGCTCAGCTGACAGTTCCAACAGGCAACACAGCGCAAAGGGTGTCCTAACAGGTCAAATGGTCTTGCAGCTCTCCCGTAACCTTTAAATATTACATGGAATTAAATATTATCTAGTATGCTGAATTTATTTGATAAATATTTTTTTATCTAAAAAGAAAAGATTATCACCGTTGAGCTTATGTGTAAGACATGGGAATAACTTTCAACATTCATAAGCTTCTCAACTTTAACATAACCACTTTTTGAGACCTACAAACATAATTTTTGTTAAGAGTGCAATATTTCTTTAAATATACAAAATAATAGCGTAAACTATTGCATAAGAACATAATGTAACTGGGTTAAAGTGAAAGTATATGACAAACCTTTCCAATGTCATTGTGTCCCAAATCAACCAGCATTACATGTTCTGCGCATTGCTTTTCATCTTTCAGGAGTTGCGCTGATAATTTTTCATCTTCTTCTAGAGTCTTTCCCCTCTTACATGTCCCAGCCAATGGACGATTCACAATCTTCTTCTGTTCACGACAAGATCATGATAACTATTCACTTCTAATATTTTTTCCATTAAGATTTGTGATAAACATTCAAGTGACCAAGTAAGAAGTATCAATTAATTTAAAAATCTAACTATGTAGGAAAACATACATTCTTAATATGCGCAAGAATCTCTGGACTAGAAGCAACCAAAATACATCCCGTAGCCTGTTTACAAAAAACATGATCATCATCGAAACATGAAAGAGATGAACATTTACTTTACCAAATGAAGTATTTTTATATGTTATATAGAAATAAACCTACAAATAAGTCATATATGGACTTAGATTCACAACTCTCAATGCTCTATAGACTTCAAATGGATTAACAAATGTTCTTCGTTCAAATCTCTGAGTTAATACAATTTGGAAAATATCTCTTGCTTTGATATGTTCTTTTGCCTAAAGGACTGCCTCCTTGTATATATCACGACATTTATGTTCTTTTTCCTAAAGGACTGCCTCCTTTGATATGTTCTTTTTCCTAAATGTCGTGATAAGAGTCTATTGTTGAGCCTTAAGGCAAGATTGTTAGACCTTGGAGGTATTCGGGCGGGGAATTCCTAGATGACTTAGAGGTAGCCTTCCAAAATGTTGGGAGCTACCACGCAACACATGTTTACCTCGATTGTCGCTTATATGTGTCTCGGGTTGAGATGAGGGGATCTATGAGGACAGGGTCAATTTGAATTATCCGTCCACCGGGATGGTGGCATAGCATCAAGCCTCCTAACCAAGTACTTCAGAGTTATAATGGTACCATGTTGTAAAGTAGAGTCTAAGCTCATGCATAACATTGCATTTTCTTATGATTTTTTTGTTGTGATTGATGTGTTTCAAAAGCGATAATAATTTTCTTATATGATTTGATGTTATAGTGAAATGAATTGATTTTTCTTTACTCCTATAAAATAGTGCAATCACAATAAGCTTGATTTAACTATAAATTCTTATTTTAATTCCAAAAACTTACTAGTACTAAGGTTTTCATATAAAAAGTCATTTATAATTACATAACTAAAATATAAATAACAACTCTTAACTCCCGGTATCACCTATCGGAGTGGGGTTTCTCCCAAACTTGAACTTCAAGACTCGTTAACCTATAATAACGGTGATTTCCCAAACATAGGACCAAGCCAGACAAACACAAACAACGAAGGAGGTGAGTTTTGAAATCATGTTAATAGTATAATATAAGTAAGAAGAACATGCAAACAATTATAATACATTATATCATAACACAAACATTCTTCAAGGAAAAACATCACATTATAAAGTTAAAACCACTCAAGTAAAATTGATGTATTTCACTATAATATTAAGTCATCTAAGAGAAATTATTATCGCACACGATACCTATTAATCACAATGAAACAATCACAAGAAAATGCAATGCTATGCATGAGCTTAAACTCTACTTCACAATGTGGTATCATTCTAACTCTAACGTACTTGGTTAGGAGGTTTGATACTATGTCACCATCTCGGTGGACGAACAATTCAAATTGGTCATGTCCTCATAGATCCCCTCAACTCAATCTGAGACACGTATACACGACAGTCGAGGTAAACATGTGTTGCATGGTAGCTCCCCATATTTGGAGTGCTACCTCCAAGTCACCTAGGAATTCCCCACCCAAATACCTCCAAGGTCTGACAATCTTGCCTGAAGGCTCAATAGCAGACCGCCACGATCAGGCTCATTCAATTGTACTTCCCCGAAATCACTAGACTTGTCAGGCCCTACCAATATGATGACAATAATCTCAACTTCACAAATTCTCAATATTTATGTTCTCCCCTCGTTGGCATATGATACTCCATTAAGACTGTTATCTTAAAAACAAATTGAAATTACCACTATTTCACCAACTATAGGGTTACTTCAATATTCTCATCACAAATTCACAACACCACTATCATTAATCATATCTCATCACAATTTTATAGTATCACTATCATCAATCATACATCATCACATTGAATTATCTCAAATTTATAACGTCATTATTATTAATTATACATCACCATAATCACATAAACTTATCAAAATGAATTAACATTTTGTTATCACATCATATAAACCCATCTAATCAACACATATGCACCAAATTTATTTGACATCCCATATCACAATAATATCAAATATCATACATTTAACAAAATTAAATCAAATATCACAATAATATCAAAGGTCACACATTTAACGAAATTAAATCAAATATCACAATAATATAAAATACCAAAAATATAACGAATCAATCAATATCTTATAAGTATTTAGACGATTTCTCAAACACAGAAATCAATGAAAATTTTCAACAGCAACTGCAGATCGACAACGTACAGCGAGCGAATCCGAATAAACGACGAATTCACAAAATCGTTGAGACATGACTGGTAAATTATGCAGAGACTAAAAATAAGTGTTAAATAATTAATAATAATTTTAGGAAAAAAATTGGAGTCAAAACAATGAGAAAAAAATGCAGAAAAAGTCTCACCGACTTGTCGGAGTGCCAGAAGAGTCAAACTTCAACTTCCCCAAAAAATACAAATGAGTAGTACTTATTGAAGGTTTCAACGAGAGGAATCCAAAAATGATGTCAAATTTTTTTAGTGCTTATTTTTTTTGTTCTTTTTGTTTTCAATTGCAAATCAAGGGGTGTAGATGGCAGATGTACAAGTGCAGGAGTAAAATGGTCTGTAAAGCCCAACATAGGGGAGTTTAGTCTAAGGCAGAAATGGGGGTGTAATGAACAACTCGCATGTGTAGATGTAGAAAATATGGGTGTAAACAATTGTCTGGTCCAAAAATTCATTTTCTAGTATTTCTAAAAGTCCTTAATAAATAATTTATTTTACTGATCCACTCTAAACCTTTTCTCCAAAACACTCATTTTAACATAATTTTATTTTTCTTTAACATAGATAAATCTAATTTTAACCAAAACTCTCATATTCAAAATAATAAATATAAGTATTACTATAACATTTTTCAAAATAGTCACATAAAAATACATCATCATACCATAATAATTGTATGAAAATATAGAAACTTAATAGCAATATTGCTAATACTTCAAGATGATTATTTGTAAAATAAATAATTAAATAAGATATATTTATAAAAAATAAATAAATATAATTATGTGCATACTTAACATCAGTCAAACATACAAGAAAATATCGCATTAACTACGAACGCACATATACACGTAGAATCATCTAATATCTTATACTTTAAAATATGTACACTAAAATACTATTATTTATAGAAAAATATATAAAATATTATATTTGTTATTTATATCACTTATTTAGTCAAATATATACAAAATTAGTGTATCATAGAAAGCTCCCATATAACGAAAGTTAGTCACAAAATTTATCCACATATATTCTAAAATAGTTTTAAAGCCAAATTAATTATCTAAAATCCTATTTCACTAAGAAAATATTTATTATAAAATTTGGAGTGTTACAATTCTCCCCTCGTTAAAGAAATTTTGTCCCCGAAATTTGAAGTGAATAATAATCGAACTGATATTTAACTAACCACCCTCAAGATTCAAACTTTATTTATAAACATATTTAAGGTATTCACTACTCATTTAAGCCCAATATATCAAAAATCAATCATCTTAGCATCATAGACTAACATGACACAACGAATCATTTAGATAATCATAACTAATATTTCAATCATGAACGAAATACCACAATTACCCACTATAATTTACGAAGGAAACGAAACTTATAGATTTATTAACCACAAACTTACTACCTCAAGTTCAATGAAGCGAAATTATGCCAAATGGATTGATAACTTCAACTAACTACTCAAACAATGATTTTCTAGTTTTACTCTCTAAAAATCAAATAATATTATAAATTTCTCAACAAATTTCACTTAAGTAAAAGAGATAGAACAATATTTCAATGACTGCGTACCCTTAAGAATTTCATATGGAGACACACATAAGAATTCGTATCATGAATGATTTCTTAGAAATCAAGAACTAGAGTATATAACCATAGTGGAAGAGGACAAATATTTTCATATTTAACGTGGTTTGAGAGTGCGAAGGCGGCGCCACAACTCTTACTCCTTACTTCAAGTTAAAAATTCACTTAATTATACATTCACAATAATTTATTTGTAACTTACAAGTAGTAACAACGACACTTACATCAATATATAATCAATAATATGTTTGAAGCAATATAGAACTATTTCACTTTTAGATGTTCACGACTACTCTAACTCTATACACTAGTTCCCAACAATTAGAATACGTGAAACACAAATATTTTAATATTTACATAATCGTATACACATTAACATAATTAATTCAAAAATTAACACCAAGATTTTACGTTCATCTCATAACTCAAACGATGATTCTAACACATGTAACATATTCTTATAGAAGGCTAACTTCTCTAAATTCATCACACTTAAATTTTCTTTTGAATTAATCGTCACTTAAAAGTTACAACAAACTAAAGCAAAGATTTTCAAGTAACAGATAAGATAATTAATTATTTACTAGAATGTACAACACACAACCAAACCAAAGTGAATCAGGTAGGACATAAACCACTTTAAAGATTACACATTATTCTAAAAATTAATTTATAGACTTAAATTATTATAAAAGTAGCACTAATCATTGAGAATTCACAAAAACGTTGAGAATCCGAATAAACGACGAATTCACAAAATCGTTGAGACGTGACTGATAAATTATATGGAGCCTAAAAATAAGTGTTAAATAAGTAATAATAATTTTAGGAACAAAACTGGAGTCAAAACGATGAGAAAAAATTGCAGAAAAAGTCTCACCGACTTGTTGGAGTGCTGGAAGGGTCAAACGTCAACTTCATCAAAAAAATACAAATGAGTAGTGCTTTTTGAAGGTTTCGAAAAAGCAATCCAAAAATGATGTCAGATTTTTGAGACAACAAATGTGGTGATCGGAATCGGCCAAAAACAGCTCGTCCAAGGAAAGAAACGCAGCTGTTTCTAATTAAACGGAGTCACGATCGGTAAGATTGATACCAAAAATGGATTCAGTGGCCGATTTTGTGTGGGATAGAGATTGGGATCGTTTCAAAATAGCAAGAAATTGATGGGACGAATTTGAGAGGAATATGGTGTTGATGTGTGTTCTTCGTGCGGCTGTTACGTTCTATTGTTTTTTGTTCTTTTTGTTTTTAATTGCAGATCGAGGGGTGTAGATGGCAGATGTACAAGTGCAGGAGTAAAATGGTCAGTAAGACTGAACACAGGGGAATCCAGTCTGAGGCAGAAATTGTAACACCTCAAATTTTATAATAAACTATTTTATTAATTAAATATAATTTTAAATAATTAATTTAATGTTAAAATTATTTTATAATATATGTTGATAAATTTTGGGACAATTTTCATTATATGGGTGCTTTTCATTATTAGATTAAATGAGCGATATAAATAATAAATATTATATTTTATTATTTGATATATTTTTAAAAAATAATAGTATTTTAGTGTAATATTTTAAAGAAAAATATTTTATTCGATTTTACGTGTATATATGTGTACTCATTTAATGTAATATTTTTCTATGCATTTGACTCAGGTTGAGTATGCACGTAGTTATATTTCAATTATTTTATAACTATTTTCTATTTTTAGTATTTTTTTTTTTATAAATAATTATCTTGAGATAGAATTGATATTGTGTTTGATTTTGTTTATTTTTATATAATTGTTATGACATTGTGATTTTATATATATTTATTAAGATTTAGTAATTAATATAAAGTGTTGATGTTATATTTATTTATTTTATAATTTTAAATATTTTCTAACGATGGTAATAATCTAATGTAAGTATTTGGAAAAATAAGTATAATTATAATGATAAATTTGAATATGAGAGTTTTGGTTATTACTATATTTTAACAGATTAATTATTTTATTTTATAAAATATTAATTTTGAAATATTAATAATATTTTATTAATGAAATTGTGTTTTAAAATAACATAAAATAAAAATAGTGATAGTAAAATATAAAAGAAGACTAATGGGATTGACCCTAATCCCTAATTGTCTTAATAAATTAAAATAAAAGAAATAAGAGAGAGAGTTTTGCCAGCCGCCTAAGACCATGAGCAAACCAACAACAACCTATCGTTTGACACCGGTGATCGATGACTGTTCCATAAAACTTTCTCCATTTTCATCCAAATTTGAAAATACTATAATTTCTGGATTAAACATAATTTTCTGGATTTTTAACAACTCTAATTTCTTTCAAAAATACTCGATTTCTCCAATTGTAGAATTCTTTATTTTGTATCGTTCTTCTTCACCGTAAGTCCGATTTGAGTGAAACCAACGTCAAAACGACCGTATGAAAAGTGGCTATATTATCAACTGATTGGTTTTCTTATTTATGGTAAAGTTTCTTGACCGAATTTCGAATTTAGTTTTTAGAGTATCTTCTCATAATTTATTTTGACGTTTACCCATAAAATGTTGAGTTAGATCGATTGAAGGACAAAGAGTCAAAGAACAAAGACTGTTTTTTCGTGGAATCGTATGCATGTGTGAAAGCGTTAAAATAAGGTAAGGGGGGAGAGAGCGTTTGAATTCGTGAGTATAATACAATGTGAGATGAACGGGAAAACTGTATTTCCCAACGATTCATTTGTGGCTCGTTATGTACAACAGTAGCCCTTTGAGTGATAAATTGATTAATGTGAAAATATGAAAATTGTGAGATTAAAATATGGAATAGAAATATTTATAAGGTGTTGATTGATTTAATTTCGTTAAATGTGTGGTATTTGATATTATTATGATATTTGATTTCAAATGAATTTGATGCATATGTTTGATTAGACGAATTTATGTGATGTGATAATAAATATGGATGCATGGTATGATATATGTATGCAGGGTGATAATGCTGATTTTTTTATCGATAATAGTGATGTTATAAAATTGTGATGAGTTTATACGATGATTATGATTATGTATGATTAATGACGTTATAAAATTGTGATGAGAATATTGAAGTACCCCATATATGATGAAATAGTGATGATTTATAAAGATGGTGCTCTTAATGGAGTAGTCTAAGCTAACGAGTGAAGAAAATAAATATTGAGAATTTGTGAAGTGAATATTATTTTGTCATCATATAGGTAGGACCTAACAAGCCTAGTGATTCTGGGGAAGTACAACTGAATGAGCCTGATCGTGGTGGTCTGCTGTCGAGCCTTAAGGCAAGATTGTTAGACCTTGGACGTATATGGGTGGGGAATTCTTAGGTGACTTGGAGATAGCACTCCAAATATCGGGAGCTACCACACAACACACGTTTACCTCGACTGTCACGTATATGTGTCTCGGGTTGAGTTGAGGGGATCTATGAGGACAGAGCCAATTTAAATTGTCCGCCCACCAAAATGGTGGCATAGTATCAAGCTTCCTAACCAAGTACTTCAAAGTTAGAATGGTACCACATTGTGAAGTAGAGTCTAAGCTCATGCATAGCATTGCATTTTATTGTGATTTTTTTGTTGTGATTAATATGTATCGTGTGTGGTGATAATTTCTCTTAGACAATTTGATGTTATAGTGAAGTTTATTGATTTTCCTTGAGAGATTTTGACTTTTTAATGTGATATTTTTTTTATGGGATGTTTGTGTGATCATACGGTTCTATTATGATTGTTTGTGTGTTCTTCTTATTTATATTATACTATTAACATGATTTCAAAACTCATCTCCTTCGTTGTTTGTGTTTGACTGGCTTGGCCTTGCGTTTGGGAAATCGCAGTTGTTACAGGTTAATGAGTCTTGAAGTTCAAGTTTGGGAGGAACCCCGCTCTGATAGGTGATACCGAGAATAAGGGTTGTAATTTATATTTTCTTATTTAATTTGAAACGAATTTTTGTATGAAAACCTCAGAAGTACTAGTTATTTTTAGAATTAAACCAAGTAATTATACTTAAATCAAGCTTATCGAGATTGCACTATTTTAATGAAAAAAATTAAGTTTAAAGTGTTTTATTTTATTTTTGAGAAACGTGATATCCTAAATTAAAAATAAAAGTTTTTATTTTCTTTGATATAGATTTTTGTTTATCCGCTGCAAATTTTATAGAAATATGATATAAATTGTTACATATTATTTTGGAGTTTATGGTGTTACAGATATAGGGGTGTAATGAACAACTCGCAAGTGTAGAAAAGAAAAGCCCAACCAACCCAATTTAATGTGCATATGTAGAAAATATGGGTGGAAACAGTTGTCTGATCCAAACATTCACTTTCTAGTATTTCTAAAATTCATTAATAAATAATTTATTTTATTGATTCATGCTAAACTTTTTCTCCAAAACACTAATTTTAACATAATATTATTTTTCTTTAACATAGATAAATCTAATTTTAACCAAAACTCTCATATTCAAAATAATAAATATAAGTATTACTATAACATTTTTCAAAATAGTCACATAAAAATACATCATCATACCATAATAATTATATGAAAATAAAGAAACTCAATAGCAATATTACTAATACTTCAAGATGAGTATTTGTAAAATAAATAATTAAAATAAGATATATTTATAAATAAAAAATTAAATATAAGTATGTGCATACTTAACATCAGTCAAACATACAAGAAAATATCGCATTAACTACGAATGCACATATACACGTAGAATCATCTAATATCTTATACTTTAAAATATGTACACTAAAATACTATTATTTATAAAAAAAAATATATAAAATAATAAAATATAATATTTGTTATTTATATCACTTATTTAGTCAAATATATACAAAATTAGTGTATCATAGAAAGCTCTCATATAACGAAAGTTAGTCACAAATTTTATCCACATATATTCTAAAATAGTTTTAAAACTAAATTAATTATCTAAAATTCTATTTTATTAAGAAAATATTTATTATAAAATTTGGTGTGGTACAATTTTGGGGTTTACGGTGTCATAAGGTCGGCTGGCTTAGGAACTCTGGTTTCCAATTTGTGGAGTCTTCTTTGGGTAGGGGCATGTGGTGTTGATGTGGCCCTGTTGTTGACAATTAAAAAAGTAATTCCAACATCTCTACATTCATATGTCATGTGGCCCTGCTTACCACACTAGTGACCTCAAATAGGAGTAACTGAATCACCATTGTTACCACTATTGTTGTTCGAGACTTGACTCATGTTGTTGTTATTACCGTTACTAAATCCTCGTCCATTGGAGTTTCCTCTACCACCCCCATAACTATAACTATTTCCATTTCCTTTTTTGTTACCACTACTATTTCCTCTTCCAGCTGAATAATTGTATTGTTGATAATCCAGACGACTTCCAGATTTACTAGGACGAAAAGAGTAAGGTTTTCCTCTATTATGATGCATATGCCTCTTGTCCTTCATGGTTCCAGTGTTTCGGTAATGTGCCTTTTCAACACGACTGCCCTTCCCTTTATTTTGTTGAACTCATTGGGATTTCTTTCTCACCCCATTCATTTTAAAAGTTAGCAATCGAGGGTAGTTCTAGAGCAGCTTGATGTTGAAGGACTAATTCAACAATTGTAAACTATAATCTGTTGTATCTTATGAATCAAATTCAACAATTGTAAACTATAATTCTATATGTAGTTCAATTGTCTAAATTTGATTCTTGGTAATTATATTTTCTTACTTGCCTTTACATTATTGAGATGTATTAATTATAATGCAAAATTCTATATGTTTGGTATTAGGTTCTACATTTTATATATTTCATATAATATAAATTGAAGATTAAACAATGCGAACTGTCAAGCAAGAGATATTTCACCTTCATAAAACATACTATTTTACAAAATTAATTTGTTAACGGCCCCAAACCTAAGCAGCTACTCGAACGGCCCTATGAAACTTCGTTCAATTTTAAAAAATCCGACAATCTTTTTTCTTCCAACCTATTATGATAAAAAAAAATATATATCCCTTTTCAAAATTGACATAAACACTTCCTTACCTATTTCTCTAGGTCTGCATTTTCTATGATCTCTAACTAATATTACACATTACACGATATATTAAAATATTTTAATAAGATATATGTAACGTTGTCATAAGTTGACACCACTGGAACCACAAATTATAAAGTTATATTTGTCATTGCAACATTCGCATAAACCTTAAAGCTGTTCAAAATGGCAACCACTATTTAAAATCTTCAAGACTTCGTTTGTCATTTATCATGTTAAATACACATGTTGTGTTTCAACAATATTTTATGGCAAACCTTAAAAAGTACATGTCATCATCATATTAAATTTCACTGTGTTCAACATAATGCAACTCGAATTTGGACCTTAACTTGATCTTAACTTGTGAAAAATGTATATATATTTTTGGAATTCTTGTAATCTATTCTTCAAAGACAAAATTCTTCTTTATAAATTCATATTTAAAATATGATTCTTAACTGGAGTCTTAAAACGTGTATCGATAAAAATCATATTTAATAATTGCACAAAATGTATTCTGACTTTAAATCATTATTATCAGTTGTCACTCAAAAATCGATTGAACGAATGATTTTCCCATTCACTTCCTTCTCTTAAAAGTTGTTAGTATTTAAATTATCAACCTTATTATATTATCATCCCTTGTAAAATTTATCGCATTGATACTCGTGGTCTCTACACTTCTATATTAGAATTTATAATTTATCTTTACATTAACGAAAAATTAAATGATGACGGTCTATTTTTTATTTTTTATTTTATTTTTTTAACTAAGTCATTGAACTCAAATAGTGAATTTGGTTCAGTAATGGTTGAATCTGTCGAGAATACAAAAGTTAAAATCTCAGTTGTAACAAAACTTACCTCTTATTTAAACTCTAGATTATTAAGGTCAATTTTTATGCATAATCAAATAGTTTAAAAAAATATATTATTTTATTCATCATTATAAAAAATCTTTTTTTAAAATTTACATTCTTTATCATAATCTTTTTCAAGTTTTTGACGTTAGCTAAATAAATGGAACCAAAATAGTTTTTATTTAGATCCTTAACTTTATTAGATAAAGTAATTTGTCATTCTCTTAATGCATTTTATTTCTTTGATTAATATCAATTACTAAGTTTTGTCACTCTTCACAGTAGAGTATGATTTTATATTTGTATTGTGTTGTTAGCACACAAATTTTTTTTGACGTACCACAAAAAATCAAAATGTCTTTCTATGGTGATTTGTAGTTTTGTTAAGGAGTTAAAATATACTTAAATGTTTAACTATTCTGTGGTTATAAATTGAGGTTTTCTATTCGATGACTGTCAAATCAAATTTGACAAATTCTTTTAGAAAATCAAGAATTGTACAGAAAATAGTTATGGCAAAGAAAGAGATGAAAATGATTGTATCGATTTTGATTGTGATAATGTTAGTTGTTGCACAAGCTGATGATTATCGTGCACCTTCATCGCCATTCACCACCAAAACACCGCTCAATCCGTTTTATCCTTTATACAGGCAAGTGTGCTCTAAAATGTAAACGCTTCATCGTAGAAATACCAAAAGAGTTTGTGTCGGTGCTTGTGAATTATTAAAATGCCATAAGATGCCCTCAAAAGTTAATTATGATTATACATGTCACACCCTAAACTCTAAAATAATATGTATAATAATTTATATTAGATTTTAAAAAAAGAAAATTGTAGTGGATAAAGAAAATTTGTTTTCAAAAAAAGTAAAAAAAAACTTCTAATTAATTCAAACATTATTTCTCAATTAAAACAGTGCAATCTCAATGAACTTTATTTAACTATAATTTCTTAATTTAATTCCAAAAACTTACTAGTACTTATAAGGTCTTCAAACTAAAAGACGTTTCAAATTAAATAAGTCAAATACAAATTACAACTTTTATTCTCGATATCTCCTATCAGAACGGATATTCTCCTAGACATGAACTTCAAGACTCATTGACTTGTAATAGTTGTGATTTCACAAATGTATATCCAAGTTTGTCAAACACTAACAACGAAGGAAGGAGGTGAGTTTCAAAACCTTGTTGATAACATAATATAAGTAAGAAGAACACACAAACAATCATAATAGACCATATCATAACGCATCATGATACATCAAAATATTCAAGAAAAATAATATCACATTATAATGTCAAAATCACTTAAGTAAAATCAAAATATTGTCACATCATCCAAGAAAAATTATTATCACTTTTGAAGCACATTAATATTAAGAAAATACAATGTTACGCATGAGCTTAGACTCAATTTTTTCAAAATTTGATATCATTCTAACTCTGAATTACTTGATTAGGAGGCTTGATACTATACAACCACACAAGTGGGCGGATAATTCAAATTGGCTCTGTCGTCATAGATCTCATCAACTCAATCCGAGACACATATACGTGAAAGTTGAGGTAAACGTGTGTTGCATGGTTGCTCCCGACATTTGGAGGCTACCTTCAAGTCACCTAGGAATTCCAACCCGAATACCTCCAAAGTCTAAAAATCTTACCTTAAGGCTCAACAGTAAACTGCCATAATTAGACCATTCAGTTTTACTTTCCCAAAATCACTAGGTTTGTCAAGCTTTACCTATACGATTTTCCCATTTATTTCAAAATATATTATATTCATGAATTCAAATGTTCTTTCACCCCTTATCTTATTTTGACGTTTTCACACATGAATACGAGTCCACAAGCTAAAGCATTCGTTCTTTGACTCTTTGTCCTTCAATCGATCTAACTCGATAATTTATGGGTAACATAAAAAATAAATTACGAAAACACACTCTAAAATGGGTCAATTTTGAAATTAAGTTGAGTAAACTTACCCTAAATCGAAAAAATAATCAGTGGATATTATAGCCATTGTCCACATGGTCGTTTTATCATGGTTTCACTGAAATCGGACTTAAAATAAAGAAGAATAGTGTAAAATATCGAAATTCATAAACGTTGAAGTCGAGTATTTTATAAAGAAATTTGGTTGGTTAAACATAAGAGAAAATGTGTTTAATTAACTAAATAAATTAGTGAAACAACATACTGGAATTTTGACGAAAACGGAAAAAGTTTTCAGGACAATAGTGGGACACCGACGTAGATTTTCCATTTTATTCTCACTACTCCAGTCATGTGCGGTTGTCGTTTTCCTTCCATTTTTTCTCTATTGTAGCTCTACTATATTTCTCTTATTATATTAGGTTATACTTGACTTTTTTTTTTTTAACATAGGTTATTATTAACCTAACTCATTGAACCATTTTATTTCTTACCGCATTTTTTTTACACAAGACCCAACTAATTTCACACTTATTTTAATTTATTTATTTGTCATTAAATTAATATTTTTTTAAATATCAAATTAAAATATTATCATATTTTGAAAATAGTTTAAATGATAAAATATATAAATATAACATAAGTATATTATATTAGCCACTAAATCAATTAAATATTTATAAAATAGTCACATAACAAGCACACATATAAAGAAAATTAAGCGCAATATTAATAATATTTTAAAATCAATATTTTACAAAATAGATCAATTAAAGTAATTAACTTTTTAAAAATATAACAATAGTAACAAAACTCTCATATTCAAAACTATTACTAATATATGCATTTTAATACAAAGAGCACATTTTAACACTATCTACCATAGTATAAATAAATATTCTAAAATATTAACAATATATTCAAAATAATTATTTATAAAATAATTAATTAAAATAAGAAATAGTTAAAAGTATTTGTAATATAATTGTGTGCACGTTTATCCTTTAGTCAAATGCATATAAAATTATTTTAACAATTTTCAATGCACATATACACGTGAAATCATTTGTAGTCTTATTCTCTAAAACCCTCACAATAAAACCTCACAATAAAATACTACTATTTTTAGAAAAATTGTAAGACTCAACACCAATTATCTAGAACTTCGTAATTGGATCCATACATATTAATAGAAATAGACACAAATAATAAAGAAAAAATAAGTTTACAATTATAGTTTACAATTTTTCCAACAGATTCTTAATCTATTACAACTGGAAATGAATCACAATTGTCTGGTAACAACGTAAAATAAAACATCAAATTTAAATGCTAGTTAGTCTGGAATTATTCCTTTGATTTCAACTTATCTCAAGTTCCTCCAACAGCTACGAAAATAAAAAATAAAGGAGTGAGATATAAAATCTCAATGAATTCTGAAAAATTAAGAGAGGAGTAGTTTAAAAATATTTCTTTCATAGATATTGTGACACCCTAAACCCCAAAATAACATATATAATAATATTATACTAGATTTTTTTGAATTACATATGCGGATAAAGAAAATATGTTTCCAAGAAATTAAAAACTATTAGCTAATTTAGGATATCACATTGCTCTAAAATCAAAATGAACATTTTAAACACATTTTCCTCCTATAAAAATGGGCAATCTCAATAAGGTTGAGAATATATTATTTTCCTCCTTTAATTACTTAATTTAATTCTAAAAAATTATTGGTACTTATAAGGTTTTCATACAAACAGTCGTTTCAAATTTAATAAGTAAAATACAAATTTACAACCCTTATTCTTGGTATCATCTATCAAAGCATGGTTTCTTCCAGACTTAAACTTCATGACTCATTAACTTGTAACAACAACGATTTCTCAAACGCGGAGCTAAACCAGTAAAACACATACAACGAAGTAGGTGAGTTTCGAAATCATGTTGATAGTATAATATAAGTATGAAGGACACACAAAAAATCATAATAGACCATATCATAATCACATTACGATATATCAAAATATTTAAGTAAAATAATTATCTCATTATAATATGCATCATATCATCTAAGAGTAATTATTATTACTTTTGAAACACATCAATCACAACAAAACAATCACAAAGAAATGCAATGTTATGCATGAACTTAGACTTTACTTCACAATATGGTACCATTCTAACTCTGAAGTACTTGGTTAGGAGGTTTGATACTATGCCACCATCCAGGTGGACGGATAATTCAAATTGGCCATGTTCTCACAGATCCCCTCAACTCAACCTGAGACACATATACGCGACAATCGATGTAAACATGTGTTGCATGGTAGCTCCCGACATTTGGAGTGCTACCTCCAAGTCACCTAGGAATTCCCCACCTAAATACCTCAAAGGTCTAACAATCTTGCCTTAAGGCTCAACTGCAAACCACTGTGATTAGGCTCATTCAGTTGTACTTCTCCGAAATCACTAGGCTTGTCAGGCCTACCTATATGATGACAAAATAATCTTCACTTCACAAATTCTCAATATTTATTTTCTCCCCTCGTTGGCCTATGATACTTCATCAAGACCGCCATCTCAAACACAAATTGGAATCACCATTATTTCATCAACTATAGGGTTACTTCAATATTCTCATCACAAATTCACAACATCACTATCATTAATCATATCTCATTAGATAAATTCATCATAATCTTATACCATCACTATCATCAATTATACATCATCACATAGACTTATCACAAATTTATAACATCATTATTATTAATTATACATTATCATAATCACATAAACTTATCAAAATGCATCCACTTTTAATTATCACATCACCTAAACGTGTTTAATCAAATATATACATAAAATTCATTCGACATCCAATATCATAATAATATCAAATTTCACACATTTAACGAAAATAAATCAAATATCACAATAATATTAAATAGCACACATTTAACGAAATTAAATCAATCAACACCTTATAAATATTTCTATTCCACATTTTAATCTCACAATTCTCATATCTTCACATTAATCAATTTATCACTCAAAGGGTCATTGTCGTACGTAGCGAGCCCCGAATGAATCGTTGAAAAATACAATTTTCTCATTTATCTCATATTATATTATACTCATGAATTCAAATGCTAAATTTTATTCAAAAATTAATTAATCGACTTATGGTTAGTTTTTGAAGTGTATATGAAGAAAAAAAATCTGACTCCTTTATAGTAAATAATATCAAGTATTAATCATCAAATAATTATTATTAATTTGAGCACATACATCACCAATAATAAATAATTATAATATTAACTATTAATCAACTCACTTTACAACTTTTCACGTCAAATTCATGAAGATGATTTAGGTCTTCTAAACTGGACAACTCAAATAATAAAATAAATATCATCAATCATTAATTATAAATAATCAATATTATATACATATGACTATTTATACATAGTTATAATATTAATTATTAATCACTCATTTTATAACTTTTATATAAACAAAATTCATCTGGAAAATAATTAGATCAAGAACCATACACATGTCGCGCTATGATGGAATCTCAAAATGAAAATGTGACTTATTAATTATCATCTTTATTCCTTTGTCTTTTCTCTCTTTGAAATAACTTCCCCCCAACCTCTACTCTTCCATTTCTTCCTCCGCCGCCATGTCACTAGCCGCCGCCGATTCCGGTGATATCCATCGCTACACTCCGGAGGAGGTCGACAATTTTCACAATGACAACGTCGAATCATCAGAACTTCAACTTCCTTCTATAACACCGTCGATCCCTCGTTCCTTCCGCGGCACGTTCGTGATGGTTCCGCCGGAAAAGCTTCAGAGAGTCCTCGTTGCTTCGGCTAAGGGTTTCTCGATCGGAGCTGGTATTAAAGGCGGTCTCGCTCTCTTCGCGATCTTGGCACGATTCGCGCGAAAAAAACCGCCAAGGTGAGGAAAAAAAAAGGTCGAAACTCGAAGAAGTGTGTACTGATTCGCGGTTGCGAAGATTGATTTCGTTTTTGCTCGTTTTGTTCAGGAAGGAGATTGTGTTGACGAACGGTGAAGTGATTGTTTCGGCTTTGAAGGAAACTTTGAGATATGGTTTGTTTCTTGGAACCTTCGCTGGAACGTTTGTTTCAATGGATGAGCTTATAGCTGCTCTCGGAGGTCACCGTAGGCATGTTCTTCTTTTTCTCTTAATTAATTGCTTCTGATAATTGATTTATTGTTAATGTTATTGTTAAGTTAAGCTCTGTAACTGTAGGTTAGTTTTAGAAGTGAATCGAAGTTCAATCCATTGAATCCTTGAACTATATTGCAAAAGATGTAATTAAGTGGAAGTAAAGCAATTTGCATGTTCTGTCTGGTAATTAGTTATAGAGATGTGGTGCGAGCTGCATGATTTTCTGTAATTGAATGAGTGTCATGGTGCTTTAATGAGGTTGACATAATGGAAATATGCTAGGTCTGCATGGAGGAAAATGTATATAGAGAGAGCTATGAAGCACTGGCACTTCATTCATATTGAAGGCATATCCTAATGTCTGATATATGTTGGTGTCACCGACCTCAACAGAGACTTGTGATTACAAACAACCACTTCTATTTTCTCAAACAGGATTATCGCAAATACTAAGATTAACATTTGTTTTAATAAAATAAATAATAAGTATATGAAAATGGAGAGTAGAGGCACAGCACACTTTAGCCATGGGTTTTGGGTTTGTGGAGTGGGTATGATTGTGATTGGTTTTGTGATGTGTTTGTAGTTCAGAACAGCGAGGTGGAGGGCTCTGTTGGCAGGGGCGGTTGCTGGGCAGTCGATGCTTCTGACAGGGTTAGAGGCACAACACACAAGTTTGGCCATTTACATTCTCATGCGTGCTTCTGTTTTGGCATCTCGTTGTGGGATTAAGAGCAAAAGGTTCGGGAGAATTTGTAAGCCTCTCACATGGAAGCATGGAGACATTTTCCTCATGTGTCTATCCTCTTCCCAAATATTGTATGTAACTACGCTTATCTTTTTTATTATTTTCATTTATTTATGCTTTTTTAGCTCAGTCTCTCTTGTCTTTTGAATATCATGGCAGTACCCTGGGTTCTCTTAAGATGCTAGTCTGTGTTTCACTTGATGGCTTCACAGTTTAAGGTTGTTGCATGATGTGATTCCTGTTTCTATGTTCAGTTCACCGATAACTATGCATGTACTAAAAATACATAGATACCAAATGTGAGATATGCTAACATGTTCACTCCAGTTAAACCATATCCTTGTCTAATTAAATAATTCGTATAATAAGAATGGCTTATCTTGTTCGTTAAATGGGCTTCTACATTTGGTGACTAGTTATTCACCCTATACTAGTTTTGTCCTTGCTAATAGTGACTGAAGGTGCTGGGCTCTACCTTGTCTAGTTATCTTACAAGAAAATTGCTGTTTAGTATAAAAGGAAAAGACAATAATTTGTATGAAAGTGCTTACCACTGTAGGATAATGTTAAATTGCTTTTACTTGTTTTTGAAGAGATGTATCTCTCCTGACGTGATTGGTTAATTGTTCTTTTGTTCCGATTTTCTACGACAGCATTTCTCATACAATTTTAATTTCTCAGAAGCCTTAGACCAACTTGTATCCCTGTGATGTGCTCAGCAATCTCTGGCTATCTCAGACAAAATTTGATTCCGGCTATGCCAATGCAGTATAGCCCTGGCTATCCCAGATACATTCTTGCCTTGGTTATTCTAGATTAGTGATGAAGTTGTTATGATTCATACCAACCTCCCATTGTGAATTTTACCTAATGTGATTTCTCCTGTCTCACTAAGGAGTCATGCCGTAATGAATTATTCTTGGTTGTGATGTGCTCCATCCTCAGTTTTAGTTTTTATTTCTATTTATTTGGTTTCCTAAGTTTTCTTGTTCTTTAAGAATCTGTTGAAGTTGTGGGATTTTAGAGAAAATGAGGAGAGAAAAAAGTAAGGGTTTGAATATTATTGATAATAGCTTAATGCTGACTTGATTACAAAAGACTCAATACTAATATCTATTTATAGATAAACATAAACTCAATCCTAAATCAGGAATAAATCATAATAATAATGAGAGATATCTCTATGATTATAAATTGATCCTAGGGAATAATTCAAGATACTCTAATATAATATAATAAATATTATAGTTCTTTTTGTGTACGGTTGCCTGCTAGGAAATTTCAGCTTATGTTCATTCTATTGAATCTCTTCTTACTTGGCCATCCAACTTTGAGATTAATGATCATTCCAACCATTTGTCTTTCCACCAATGCTCTTCTCTGCGATATTTTCAACTTCTTCAAGTTGTTTTGTGAGCCCATATATTGCCTTTTTAAGGATTTATTGGTAACAATCTTAAAGCTTATTAAGCTATAGCTTGAGGAGGAGAAGTGTTAAAATATATGAAAAATATCATAATATTTTGTTGTATCTTAGAGCAGTTAAATAACTTAGTAAGAAAGATATTGATGCCAGCTAGACTTATATTGGAAAAATCAAGCTTCTGAGAAGTTGAATATATAACTGAAAGTGAAAGAAAATAGCGGGAAACTATGAGATATTTTCTGTGAAATGTATTTTGAATTCTCTGATGATATGTTAGAATGTAAAGTGGTTCTATTTATAAGCCAAACTAAAGCTAAGTCAGTTTACTGATTCTTACTAATTATAACAGAATAAGACATACTATTGACAACACAAGGAGAAGCAGCTAGACAGTAGAAGCAGTTGCCAGTTAGACTGCTGTACCAGCAGAATCCTCAACTGAAGTTCAATATATCATAAGCGTAGTACAATGCTAACACATTCGTGTAAATAAAATTATGACTCCTATTTTACAACCATGACTGTGCACATGCAGCTGCACCCTTGATAGTTCATGTTGGGGCCATGCTTCCAATACAGTCACACTTTATGTCCCTCTCGCTTCTCTTCCCCCTCTTTTCTCCCTTTTAATAATTATTGAAGGAATTTTTACAAAGAAAGATTAATGATAATAGTGAATCTTTCGATTTCAGGTCTGCTTATATATTAAAGCAAGAAAGTTTGCCTGCTTCATATAAATCTTTTCTCAATAAACATGGTGGAAAGGATGCAGTTATCTTACAAGGTGTAAAAGATATAGCCAGTGGCATGCCTTTTTCTAATTTGGATGCAATAAAGAAATACTACAAGACCATGGGTGTCGACGTGAAATTAGATCCAAATATGAAAGTCCCCTGCTCGGTATGAAATACCGATTTTTTTATTCTTGTCCTTTTATCTGAACCTCAGGCTACTTAAAAATCAACCAATAGAAAGTAAGTAAAGTAAAAGAAAACATAATTGTTAAACAGTGTTCAATATCAAATTTGGAAGCTGAATTTGATCCCACCATTTTTTTTATTCTGATTGAATCATGAGAAATGTGTTTCTTTAGATGATATTTATTCATATTTGACGTGGAACCACATGTGAACATCAAAGTGTCTGGACTTTGGTGGAAACATATAGGTTTTCATCATTCTTTTCTGCTCTATTCCATGATAAAATTATCCATTCAAGTTTAGTCATATTTATAGTATTGAATTTCTCTTTTTTTTTTTCTTTCTTTTTTTGGATTGTGTTCAACTATGCCATTCTGGCCTGATGATTCTTGATTGAACAGTATAACACTGCAATTTCTGTTTGAAACGTTGCATATCTCTGTTCAATATTTAATTTGTAGCCCATGATAGAAAACTTGAGATCTGTGTAGCTTTTTACAG
The DNA here is from genome assembly GCF_000331145.2 of Cicer arietinum. Taxonomy (NCBI): domain Eukaryota; kingdom Viridiplantae; phylum Streptophyta; class Magnoliopsida; order Fabales; family Fabaceae; genus Cicer; species Cicer arietinum. The sequence continues at coordinate 18,070,569 of NC_021160.2, read as the reverse complement.
TGTTTAAAATCACTGATGTTTTGCAGATTGTACATGGGAATCAATCATGTGGTGACCACATAATTTCTTTTCTCATTCAAGCCTACAAAAGAGCGCTACCTGTTTATCTTCCAGTTTATCTGATACCTGCCCTAATAGTTCACAGAAAAGGACTTTTAATAAGGTGATCTGATTGGAATGGGTAGCAACCAATCTACTATTCTCACAATTGAAGTGTTATTATTAATGATGGTTTCAATTGAATAAATTAGCATTTAGCAGTGGCACATATGCTGATTTTGTTATGAAATTGAAAGGGGTTTTCTGGACAACAAATTGTTCCATCTAATATTTCTCGGTCTCTCAAATCAAGGATGAAATGAATATCATGCTTTGTGCTATGTAGTTATGAGATTACATTAACTTGCACTTTCTCATTATACGTAGTTAAAATGCTTAACTGCAGGCCTATTACAATATTGAGAAAGAGTCTTATTGGCACTGCAAGATCAAGCTTGTTTCTGTCTGTGTATTGTGCATCTGCCTGGTTAGCATCTTGTTCCGTGCACTATTATTTTGTTGTTGGTTGTCTTGTTGCTAAATTAGTTTTGTTTCGAAACAATTATTTATGATTGCTTTACCCAAGCTTAAAGTTAACTAATGATTTTCCATAAAAAAAAAAAAGGTTAGCTATAATGGTTATTTTTGAATACTTGCTTCAATTTTCTTGCGTTCAAAAAGAAAATACTTTCTTTCCTTACGCTCAGTTACTTTTTTTTTATGCAACTGGTAGCCCGTTCATTTCTCATTCTTCTTTGATTCACTTATTGTTATTTTGAATGCACCAATTTTGTTGAAACTTTAAAGTGACATTGTATAATATGGATACCTCTATTCTTAATCAGGATGTGGACGTGTTTTCTCTTTAGGATCTTCAAACGATGTAATGTTCCAATGGTGGCCATGGGAACGGTATGTTGCTTTCTGCATCCAAATATTTATATCTGTTTGATTAGGGGTAATTCAATTTGTATTATTTGACACACCAGTTTTCTAGAATCACATTCATGGAAAGAATAATTATTTCAATTACAGTAGTTGTTTTGTTATGAAGTTAAACCTTGCATTTGTGTAGTTCCCAACTGGCCTAGCATTGGCGATTGAGAAGAAAAGCAGGCGAATAGAGATATCGTTATACTGCCTTGCCCGGGCTATTGAGAGTTTCTTCACATGCATAGCTGATGCTGGGTATCTGCCGCAGTCTAGAACTATCAAGAGAGCAGATGTCGTAGTTTTCAGCTTGTCAACAGCCATCATAATGCACTGCTATGCACAAGAGAGGGAAGTGTTCAGATCCAAATATTTGAATGTTCTCGATTGGGTGTTTGGTGTACCACCTCCTCCATTTGAAACCCCGCGATGCAAAGATAGCTAGGCAAAAGTGTTAAGCCCATTAGGGTATTTTGGCCGAAAAATTTGACTCGGTGGCACATATTTGGTGTTGCCTTCTCAAAGTAAATGGTGGCCTGGGAACCTGAATTTTGCGTTGAGCAAGGAACTAGAATGGTCATTACTTTAACAAATGATAATAGTACTCCCAGATGCATTCTGTAAACTCGCGAAGGATGAAGGTGTTTCGGCTGATCATTGCTTCATGATGTACTTTTCAAGCAAGATACAGAAATATATTCATTGGAGTTACACAGGGTTGATCATTATTAAAACCTCCAACAATCAATTCTTCGCGGTTCGGATCCCCATCCTGCATACTTCATCACACCCGTTGTCTTTGAAATTTGGCACTTTTATCCGTGTAATCATTCAATATTTTATCAATATTTCAAAATATTTATTTATTTTACAAAACATTAATCAATCCGGTCTCTTAGTCCGACTCTATGACTTAACAGAAACGACAACACTAATATAAAATGTTAAATGTCTAAGTAGCATCTATGTAAGCATATTCGTATCTTGCACACTAGAGGGAGTACTCTGAAGCTAAGAGTTAAGCTATCTCCTCTTTTCTCTCTCTTTTTTGACAGAAAAATTCTAGTACGAACCTCTCTCTTATTTGAATCTTCCGTCACTACTTCCTCTACCACCTCCTTTTTCCAAACACAAGTCATAGCCATAGCTGCACTATTATCTTTCTTTTTGCCCGACTTATACTTCCATTCATACTATTAGAGGGATTTATGGTGTAAAAACTTTACTGAATTGGACAATATTTATGGTTTGATCCAGTTTTTGAAAACTACTTCAGAATCAAGTTCACTTCAGTTCTTAATCTATTTGAAAATTGGTTTAGAAATATAAATCAGTTTAATATTTTGAATAAGTTTTAAGTTAAAATCGATTTTAAATAAGTTATTTGGGAAAAGAATTTTAAAATTCTTTTGACAATTTTATTTAAAAAAAGTTTCTGATTTTTTTTAATAATTTTTTTTTGAAAAAGTTAAATATAAAAAAAAATTGATAAAATTGAGGTAAAAATTTCAATTATTTCATGAAAATAAAATTCAAAAAAATAATTTAAAAGTTCTTTTGATAAAACTTTTTTAATTTTTTTTGAGAAATAAAGATATAAAAAAATTAAAAAGTTTTGATTTTTTTTCAACACAAATTCGAAAATATTTCTCAAATTTTCCAAAAAAAAATGTTTTATATCATTTTTTAGAAAAATAAATTTTGAAATTTTTAAGAAAAAATCTTAATTGAATTTTAAATTGATAAATTAATTTTTGAATTAATTTAGTTTTTTTAATACAATACAATTCAATTTATCAATATAATTTAATTAATTATATGTTTTTCATAATTTTTTTTTTGGATGACTGATGTGTTTTGTTGAGTTTTTTTATTTTAATTGTGGAAAAAAGTATTGTACAAAAAAGTTGGAAGGCATGAATTGTCAAAGTTGATAGGTTGATGGATAGGCATTAATTGACAATGTTGTAAAGGTGACAGATTGGTTACAAATGTGCAATAGTGATGAGATGGGTCTTGAGAAGTATGGTTGTAAGTTGTAACCGTAGAGTTCAATCACATGGGGTTTAAAGCTTTTAATATCATGTTGATTGTGAAATGGGTGTGAAGCTTCTCTACTCATAAAAGGCAAATTCTAAGGAGGTTTGCTATCGACCCGTTTCTAAAAATTACTTTGATGATTACAATTTTAATAAAAAATGTAATTTAACAGTTCTCTTTATCTTTATGTCTTATTCGGCGATTTAATTGGTGTCCGATCGACGAATTAAATTTTAAAGATATATATTTTCTTTTTGACTTCGATCGAGTTGATGTTTAAACCGCTAAGACTAAAAGAGTTGTTTAAAGAGTCATTAAGATGGTGGTAAATAGATTTGTGTATTGGTTTTTAGTTTTAGCTGATTATTAATAGAGTAGCCTTTTTTATTAAAAAAAGATACTCATTTATTTAAATTGATAGTATATATTTATTGGTATTTATTTGTATTTGTAGCGTTGATACACTAAAATCATTAGTTGAATCCATTAACATTGCACCAAAGTTAATATATCAATCTAAATGAAATAAATATGGTAATAAGATGAGAAAATCAAAATCACCAAACTAAGATGGCGAACTAAATGTTCCACTAAAGCGACAAAATAGCGTTAAAACACAAAAACAGATAGATATGTATGAAAATCACTTATTTAAATTATTTAATAGAGAAAAATAAATTAATACAAATAGAACATTTAGATAGAGTAATTAAGCAGACATTTGGAAAAGAAATCCATGTCAAAATACCAATTGGTTTTATGTTTGGAAGATCAACCATAGTAGTTATATTCTTGATATTAAAATTAATAGAGAAATATCAGGGGAATCAAAAACAAAGACTTGCACATATTCATGCTTATAAAAGGCATGTGATAAAAGGGCATCGTAGATGCCACTAGGTCCCTTTGTTAACTTTTATCATATTTGGTAATATTCATTTTTTTTTTAATCAATTTTGGTCCCTATTTTAGAAATTCACTAAATAAAGCATCTCATAAAGAGCGCCATTGATGTTACTCTGGACCTTACAATGATGCAAAAAAGAAACTACTTAAGGTCCACTTATACTTTAAAAACATTGATGGTTTAATTTTTATTTTCTTACCGGGTACAACTTGATTGCAAAAAGAAAATTCTTGTATTTATTTTCTTTTTGAGGGAAGATACTTTTAAAATAAATAATTGTTTGTAGTTTTCTAAAAAGTGAAAATGTCAAAATTAATTTCCATTATTTTGAAAAATGTATTTTTATTCAATAACATCTTATCTTCTTTCCATAGTTCCTTAAAAGAGTCTCTCATCAAAACAAAATTAACACACATTCTAAACAATGGAAACATCACAAAGTAAATGCCTACTTAAAACTTTTTATCACTTAAATTACTTCAAAAATTTACCAACCCTTTCAAAATTTTATCATTCCAAAAACAATAGAAAAAATACTACAACCAAGGGAATGGTAGAGCTGATTACATGGTCACTTGACGCTAGGACTCCGCTCAAAACTAAAAATTTCCAATAAAAACTTTTAAATGTTGGAACACTGGAACTGAAACAAAATTTAATCCTTCAACTCATTTTCCAAACTTTAAATTTATCAGATAAGATGACAATTTAATCATGATATCTATCAGCTGAAAAAAGGATATCAAAAGTCCAAGGATCAAAGCAGTCCAACTGATAAACTAAAATGGACAGTATAGTTCTAGTATTCTTTTGATAACAAAAGCAAAAACAAAAATTCTCATTCTTCATCTGAGCCTGAACTTTCAGCAGCTTGACTGTTTTTATTCCCGGTTCCATTAGCAGCTTGATGCTTATTTTTTGAATTTTGATCATCTTCTTCATCTTCACTATACTCACTCTCATAGTCATCATCGTACTCTTCTTCCTCATTCTCCTCATCCTCCTCAACTCCATCCTCCATGATAGGTCCCTCATCAGCTAAAGCAGCAGCCCTAGTGCCAGCCCGAGTCCGTTTCAAAACTTTGAGCTTTAAATTTGTCTTCCTGTCACAGCCCAACCAAGAGTCACACAAACAATAGCAAGTCAAATTATAGTTACCCTCTGATGGTGCCTGGAACTTGCCCATTACCAATCTAGATCCCCCCTTCACCTTCTCCACTGCTTCTGCAACTGCCTTACTGGTCTCCTTCGCAGTTGCCCCAGATCCCTCCTTAGATTCCGCAATTGTCTTAGAGGCAGCGGTTACAGCAGCAGCTTCATCCATGAAACTAACCTTCTGAAAATACCATACATTGTTCGAAACAGAATCCGCAAGCAAAAACCAGAAATTCTCTTCCTTGTGAAATGGATAGTGAGGGGCATGCGGAAGGGCACCAATCAGGCCATTACCTCTTTTATTATTAATCCAAGCATGGATGGTAACAATGTCACCTTCTTGTATACCCTCTTCGCCTTCAGTCTCACAAGTTACCTCAAGGGTCAAGGAAGGCATCATACCCAGAACGATCTCAACGTCTTGCACTTCATCAGAAGATAACCCTGCTGTTTGAGTAAGCAGCTCAGCTCGCTCCTGTGAGTCCATGTCATAAAGTTCCTGAAATGTTCTTACCTTCTGCATATGAAGAAGGAAAATACTTAGTTCCAACTTCCAACACTCATGTGGCATGGGATCAAATTGGAAACTCAATATGACAGAAACAAAATGGAAATCCAACATTTATATTTCAAACAGCCATCATAGTCATAATACAGTATGTAACTGTTGTCTAATTGTGCAGAACAGAGATAACTGTTGTCTAATACAGTTTTTTAGAATAAAACAAGTTTGATAGCAGTTTCACAGAACTAGCAATTCAGCCACTAGATCCTATCCAAAATTAAAAAGAACCAATATGAATAATATCCTTTACTCAGTATCAATGCTAGAGATCACTTGGCAGAAATCAAACTTATACTGAACTGGATCCAATGAGTAGCTAACTAGGTTTCCCTAGAACAAAGTGCATATATGTTTTGCAAGTGTCTTAACCTCTATCTTTTGACAATGTAACTACACAAGAATTAACAGACATGAGCATTTAGAGCAGTGGTATTTAACCATATATATAGCGTTTTGACGCACCTTACGGGCCACCTTCTTAACCACAGTCTCACTAATGTGTGGCAGCTGCAGAAATGGTGCAATGCCTTCAGGTGATCCACTGGTAGTCTTTCTAGAACTGAGAGGAACAGCCTGCATAGGAGATCATAAATCATAAAAATAAACTTTAATACTTAAAATACTGAGAGCAAAAGTATTAGTGGATGAAATTATAAGAGAAAAAATGGGGGCATCCTCCAAAAAAATCCACAAAGCTGATGGGAAACAAGACATAATCCACTAGGAGATTTACAATTAATAAAATTTCAACAGACTTAAGCAGGTTATCAGTATGCGCATATGAACAACGGATACATATTAACAATTACAACATACAAATAAATGACAATAAGGAATAAAAGAAAATAATGTCCCACATATTTCAGTAGAGAGACTGATCTGTACGTATGTAAAGGGGGCTGAATATTGAACATATTGAATATGTAGAGCTTCACGATCACTTATTCTATTTCAAATAACAGAGTACTAGTTGTATCTCGAACATAAGTAAGGGTGCAATTGGAGGAAATAAATATGACTGAATTGTAATACTTTGATTAACTTAGATTCATTACCTGGATGATACATTGGGAAAGCTCAACAACACCAATTGCAGGTCTCAACCATCCGTGCCCCTGAGCATTGCGTGGAATGACTGCCATCTTTTACAGAGACTAGAGTATTAAAGAATGTACAAAATGCAAATATAACAGTTTCAAAACTACAAATATAGAAACATAAATATTATATCCATCATCGTATAAAAGAAAGATGGCAAGCATAACTTGATGACCTTAGGGTGAAAACATGCTTCATTTTAAATGTAGTTATGATATTAGTTTTGATAAAGTTAATCTCCGCAGTTCTGTCATCCTACTTATGTCTGTCTTTTTTGTATTTGAATAAGGAAAATACTTAACAACTAGGGGTGGACACGAAATCCGTGACCCACCCAAAACCGTGCAAACCGAGTTTAGTTTTTGCCAAACGGTCTGGTTTACATGGGTAGTCGGGTAACCAAAGAAAAAAAATTGAGTACAAACGGATGCACTCGGTCAGGTTCGGTCTGCAAATTGCAATCCAGTAGTACCTTACACCGACCGAGAATGAACTAAAGAAACAACTTTTCTACTCTCTGTTATTAGTTTCATAGGAGGAACAGACAAAATATTACAAGATTAGCTGGAGTAATCGAGTATTTTTACAGACTTGTCATTGTTTCAGAAGTATGGGAAACGATTCATGACTTTGATTTTTGGGACTCTCTTATTATTAATAATATTAAATCTATAATTCCTTTTACTACAGTCATTTAGTCTGTCTCTAAAAAAAACCTGTTTAAATAATTTTTTTCCAACAAAACAATACTCACTATATTGCAGACTTCAACCTCAAAATCTCACATTCGGTCCTTTTTATCTCTCTCAATCTAGAGTTTTCTACCACCAGTTCACCTCATATTTGCATGCAAGGTCCAAAAATGTTTTCATTGTTATGATGCAACAAAGATAGTTTCTCTGTGAGAGATTTTTCTCTTTGAATTCAAAGCAAGATGTTTACCCACACAGAAACTAGACAGTCAGACCCCGTGTTCAGGGCTTTGTCCACCCCTACTAACAACTATTAAAACATTTCAGAAAACCCACAGGAATTGCTTAGCACAAGTTCCGTTTGGTCTGTTTCTTTTAGTTTATTTAATTTTTACAAGCACCAGTTCTGTTTGGTCTGTTTCTTTTAGTTTATGTATTTTTTAATACATTTTCCCCGGAGAAACTGCAGATTGAATAAAATCCACTTCTGTAATCAACTGCCTTTTATCACTCTGTGACTAATCTCTCTTCAAGCAACACACAGAGAAGTTTACTAGCAGTTCATTCATATTGTTGTCAGAAACTCTATGATGCACGGATACTCCACTTTCCATGCCGTATCCGTGTCGGATACTTCCCGATACACCAAAAATACATACCTAAAAGGTATCCGGGAAGAACGTTTCAAAAAAAAATGTCAGACACATCAAATTCGCTCACAAGCCTCTTCAACCACTTGCATATTGAAGCACTAACTTGAAATCAGCATACTTATCCCACTCATTTGCCTTTATTTTCAATCGACATATTTCAAATGTCAATAGTCTAAAGAGGGTCCAATCTCAATGTAAAGAGTGTAAACAGTCCAATCAATAGTCCTATTTTTCTTAAGTTTTATCTTTTTTATTTTATTTTAAATTATTTCTATATTATATTTACTAATATTGTGAAAATTTTATTTTTATATATATGTATACTAAACGGATCGTATCCTATATTTTATAAGAAATAGTGTATTGTCGCATTCTGTGCAGCATAGCAAATATTTCTATTAGCAGTGCATTTAAATTGTTGACTGTTGGCAGGGTCTATAATATTTTGCATCTTAAACAAAAAATTCAACCTTTTTTTTTTTTGATAAGTGACATAACTCAGCAAAAGTAACCCTTTAAGTTGGGCCCCAGGCCTGAGCACCTGCCGTGGATGATTTAGTTTATATGGGCAATGTTTAAGAATTCAGTGTTTTAAGGATTACACTTTGCAAAATAAAGTGCAGAATAAAGGGAACAGCATGATAAATAACACATGAGCACTGAGCCTAGTCTACTAAGAATCAGAAGATCAATAATCAGTCAGTTACCTTCATTAATTCTTCAAGCAGGCGAGGTGCTGTTTCCAAAATCCGTCTGAAATCACTTTGTAAAGATGGAGACAAGGCTGAAAATTCACGTGTCAACTGAGCTTGAACTAACAGTTCCGTCTAAAAGAAAATAGCATAGGTGTGAGCACACAAAGGACTATTTGAAATCAGAATAGAACACTTAGCTAACCAGTAAGAAAAGAATACTCAATTTGGCATAGCCAGCCATACAATAAGATACCTTAACTAATGCAGGATGCTGCTTCCAAAATTTGGCCTGCTCCTGCTTAATGTTCTTGAGGTCAAGATTCAACTCACTCCTTACCAACATAAAAAGCTTCTGAAGAGGTTCATCATCTGTTCTTCGAACTGGAATTTCCATGTATTCAGCAGCCTTTGTGAAGACATCCATGACTTTGCTGAACATAGTATTCACATTAAAAAAAATAAGAAAGATAGATGGTGTGGGTTCTCAAACATGCCAAAAAGGTTTACAAAAGGAAGTCTTGGATAAAAGAATATGTGTGTATCCAATTAAACAGCATAACTGAATCAATTTTTTATGACATTTACATGTGACAGTAACTTATATAGAAGAGAACTGTGTATACAGTAGTTGTTAACAGAAAACTGAACTACTACTATCACACTAAAATTCTACAGCAAAGATACTATCAAGAATTGTACAACAAAGATAAACAATGAATATACCTGGGGGCCAAAGAAGGCTTCATGAAGTAATAGTAAGTGGAAAGTGTTTGATGCATCACATAGTTGCCGGTATACTTTGATGATCTCGAGAGATAGACAACAGCCACAACCAATGGCAAGAGAATGCACACACCAACAATCCAAAGCAAAAGTATCCCACCAGATG